>NC_090326.1:45417252-45690733 GCF_035084215.1 Heptranchias perlo
TCAACACACACACCACAGACACAAACACCGACACACACACACCACAGACACAAACACCGACACACACACCACAGACACAAACACCAACACACACACACCACAGACACAAACACCAACACACACACACCACAGACACAAACACCAACACACACACCACAGACACAAACACCGACACACACACCACAGACACAAACACCGACACACACACCACAGACACAAAACCAACACACACAACCACAGACACAAACACACAACACACACACACTCCACACACACCACATACAAAAACCAACACATATAAACATCACACACACACACAAGCCAACACACACCACACACTAAAACCACACACACACACACTCCACACACAACCAAGACACACACACTCCACACACACACAACCAGACACACACACACACTCCAGCATCAACCAACACACACCACACACACAACCAACACACACACATCACAGCACACACAACCAACACACACACACGACCAACACACACACAGCACACACACACAACCAAACACACACACACAACACAACACACACACAACACACACACACACCACACACACACACAACCAACACACACACCCCCCACACACACACAACCAACACACACACAACCAACACACACACACCCACCACACACACAACCACACACACACAACCAACACACACACCCCCCACACACACAACCAACACACACACACATTCCACATCAACCACACACACCACACACACAACCAACACACACACATCACACACACACAACCAACACACACACACAACCAACACCACACACCCCCCACACACACACAACCACACACACACAACCACACACACACCCCCCACACACACAACAACACACACACACATTCACAGCAACCAACACACCACACAACAACCAACACACACACACCACACACACACAACCAACACACACAACCAACACACACACACCCACAACACACACACACACCACACACACCAACACACACACAACCAACACACACACCACACACACACACACCACACACAACCACACACACACACACCACGACACACAACCAACACACACACACACACAGACACACAACACACGACACACACACACCACAGACACAACACCACACACACACACCACAACACAACACCAACACACACACCACCCACAACACAACACACACACACACACACAACACCACACACACACCACAACACAAACACACGACACACACACACAGACACAAACACCGACACACACACCACAGACACAAACACCGACACACACACCACAGACACAAACACCACACACACACCACAGACACAAACACCGACACACACACCACAGACACAAACACCGACACACACACCACAGACACAAACACCGACACACACACACCACAGACACAAACACCGACACACACAACCACAGACACAAACACCGAACACACACACCACAGACACAAACACCGACACACACACACCACAGACACAAACACCACAGACACACGACACACACAGACACAAACACCGACACACACACACCACAGACACAAACACCGACACACACACCACAGACACAAACACCGACACACACACACCACAGACACAAACACCGACACACACACCACAGACACAAACACCGACACACACACACCACAGACACAAACACCGACACACACACCACAGACACAAACACCGACACACACACCACAGACACAAACACCGACACACACACCACAGACACAAACACCGAACACACACACCACAGACACAAACACCGACACACACACACCACAGACACAAACACCGACACACACACACCACAGACACAAACACCGAACACACACACCACAGACACAAACACCGACACACACACACCACAGACACAAACACCGACACACACACACACACAGACACAAACACCGACACACACACCACAGACACAAACACCGACACACACACACCACAGACACAAACACCGACACACACACCACAGACACAAACACCGACACACACACACCACAGACACAAACACCGACACACACACACACAGACACAAACACCGACACACACACCACAGACACAAACACCGACACACACACCACAGACACAAACACCAACACACACACACACAGACACAAACACCGACACACACACACCACAGACACAAACACCGACACACACACCACAGACACAAACACCGACACACACACACCACAGACACAAACACCGACACACACACACCACAGACACAAACACCGACACACACACCACAGACACAAACACCAACACACACACACCACAGACACAAACACCGACACACACACACCACAGACACAAACACCGACACACACACCACAGACACAAACACCGACACACACACACCACAGACACAAACACCGACACACACACCACAGACACAAACACCGACACACACACCACAGACACAAACACCGACACACACACACCACAGACACAAACACCGACACACACACACCACAGACACAAGCACCGACACACACACCACAGACACAAACACCAACACACACACCACAGACACAAACACCGACACACACACCACAGACACAAACACCGACACACACACCACAGACACAAACACCGACACACACACACCACAGACACAAACACCGACACACACACCACAGACACAAACACCGAACACACACACCACAGACACAAACACCGACACACACACCACAGACACAAACACCGACACACACACACCACAGACACAAACACCGACACACACACACCACAGACACAAACACCGACACACACACCACAGACACAAACACCGACACACACACCACAGACACAAACACCGACACACACACCACAGACACAAACACCAACACACACACACCACAGACACAAACACCGACACACACACACCACAGACACAAACACCGACACACACACACCACAGACACAAACACCGACACACACACACCACAGACACAAACACCGACACACACACCACAGACACAAACACCAACACACACACACCACAGACACAAACACCGACACACACACACCACAGACACAAACACCGACACACACACCACAGACACAAACACCGACACACACACCACAGACACAAACACCAACACACACACACCACAGACACAAACACCGACACACACACACCACAGACACAAACACCGACACACACACACCACAGACACAAACACCGACACACACACACCACAGACACAAACACCGACACACACACACCACAGACACAAACACCGACACACACACCACAGACACAAACACCGACACACACACACCACAGACACAAACACCGACACACACACACCACAGACACAAACACCGACACACACACACCACAGACACAAACACCGACACACACACCACAGACACAAACACCGACACACACACACCACAGACACAAACACCGACACACACACACCACAGACACAAACACCGACACACACACCACAGACACAAACACCGACACACACACACCACAGACACAAACACCGACACACACACACCACAGACACAAACACCGACACACACACACCACAGACACAAACACCGACACACACACCACAGACACAAACACCGACACACACACACCACAGACACAAACACCGACACACACACCACAGACACAAACACCGACACACACACACCACAGACACAAACACCGACACACACACACCACAGACACAAACACCGACACACACACCACAGACACAAACACCAACACACACACCACAGACACAAACACCGACACACACACCACAGACACAAACACCAACACACACACACCACAGACACAAACACCAACACACACACACCACAGACACAAACACCGACACACACACACCACAGACACAAACACCGACACACACACCACAGACACAAACACCAACACACACACCACAGACACAAACACCGACACACACACCACAGACACAAACACCGACACACACACACCACAGACACAAACACCGACACACACACACCACAGACACAAACACCGACACACACACCACAGACACAAACACCGACACACACACCACAGACACAAACACCGACACACACACCACAGACACAAACACCAACACACACACACCACAGACACAAACACCGACACACACACACCACAGACACAAACACCGACACACACACACCACAGACACAAACACCGACACACACACACCACAGACACAAACACCGACACACACACCACAGACACAAACACCAACACACACACACCACAGACACAAACACCGACACACACACACCACAGACACAAACACCGACACACACACCACAGACACAAACACCGACACACACACCACAGACACAAACACCAACACACACACACCACAGACACAAACACCGACACACACACCACAGACACAAACACCGACACACACACCACAGACACAAACACCGAAACACACACCACAGACACAAACACCGACACACACACACCACAGACACAAACACCGACACACACACACCACAGACACAAACACCGACACACACACACCACAGACACAAACACCGACACACACACACCACAGACACAAACACCGACACACACACCACAGACACAAACACCGACACACACACACCACAGACACAAACACCGACACACACACCACAGACACAAACACCGACACACACACACCACAGACACAAACACCGACACACACACCACAGACACAAACACCGACACACACACACCACAGACACAAACACCAACACACACACCACAGACACAAACACCAACACACACACCACAGACACAAACACCGACACACACACCACAGACACAAACACCAACACACACACCACAGACACAAACACTGACACACACACACCACAGACACAAACACCGACACACACACACCACAGACACAAACACCAACACACACACCACAGACACAAACACCAACACACACACACCACAGACACAAACACCAACACACACACACCACAGACACAAACACCGACACACACACCACAGACACAAACACCGACACACACACCACAGACACAAACACCGACACACACACCACAGACACAAACACCGACACACACACCACAGACACAAACACCGACACACACACCACAGACACAAACACCAACACACACACACCACAGACACAAACACCGACACACACACACCACAGACACAAACACCGACACACACACCACAGACACAAACACCGACACACACACACCACAGACACAAACACCGACACACACACCACAGACACAAACACCGACACACACACCACAGACACAAACACCAACACACACACACCACAGACACAAACACCGACACACACACACCACAGACACAAACACCGACACACACACCACAGACACAAACACCGACACACACACACCACAGACACAAACACCGACACACACACCACAGACACAAACACCGACACACACAACACAGACACAAACACCGACACACACACACCACAGACACAAACACCGACACACACACACCACAGACACAAGCACCGACACACACACCACAGACACAAACACCAACACACACACCACAGACACAAACACCGACACACACACCACAGACACAAACACCGACACACACACCACAGACACAAACACCGACACACACACACCACAGACACAAACACCGACACACACACCACAGACACAAACACCGACACACACACCACAGACACAAACACCGACACACACACCACAGACACAAACACCGACACACACACACCACAGACACAAACACCGACACACACACACCACAGACACAAACACCGACACACACACCACAGACACAAACACCGACACACACACCACAGACACAAACACCGACACACACACCACAGACACAAACACCAACACACACACACCACAGACACAATCACCGACACACACACACCACAGACACAAACACCGACACACACACACCACAGACACAAACACCGACACACACACACCACAGACACAAACACCGACACACACACCACAGACACAAACACCAACACACACACACCACAGACACAAACACCGACACACACACCACAGACACAAACACCGACACACACACCACAGACACAAACACCAACACACACACACCACAGACACAAACACCGACACACACACACCACAGACACAAACACCGACACACACACACCACAGACACAAACACCGACACACACACACCACAGACACAAACACCGACACACACACACCACAGACACAAACACCGACACACACACCACAGACACAAACACCAACACACACACACCACAGACACAAACACCGACACACACACACCACAGACACAAACACCGACACACACACACCACAGACACAAACACCGACACACACACCACAGACACAAACACCGACACACACACACCACAGACACAAACACCGACACACACACACCACAGACACAAACACCGACACACACACCACAGACACAAACACCAACACACACACACCACAGACACAAACACCGACACACACACACCACAGACACAAACACCGACACACACACACCACAGACACAAACACCGATACACACACCACAGACACAAACACCGACACACACACACCACAGACACAAACACCGACACACACACCACAGACACAAACACCGACACACACACACCACAGACACAAACACTGACACACACACACCACAGACACAAACACCGACACACACACCACAGACACAAACACCAACACACACACCACAGACACAAACACCGACACACACACCACAGACACAAACACCAACACACACACACCACAGACACAAACACCAACACACACACACCACAGACACAAACACCGACACACACACACCACAGACACAAACACCGACACACACACCACAGACACAAACACCAACACACACACCACAGACACAAACACCGACACACACACCACAGACACAAACACCGACACACACACACCACAGACACAAACACCGACACACACACACCACAGACACAAACACCGACACACACACCACAGACACAAACACCGACACACACACCACAGACACAAACACCGACACACACACCACAGACACAAACACCAACACACACACACCACAGACACAAACACCAACACACACACACCACAGACACAATCACCGACACACACACACCACAGACACAAACACCGACACACACACACCACAGACACAAACACCGACACACACACACCACAGACACAAACACCGACACACACACCACAGACACAAACACCAACACACACACACCACAGACACAAACACCGACACACACACACCACAGACACAAACACCGACACACACACCACAGACACAAACACCGACACACACACCACAGACACAAACACCAACACACACACACCACAGACACAAACACCGACACACACACACCACAGACACAAACACCGACACACACACACCACAGACACAAACACCGACACACACACACCACAGACACAAACACCGACACACACACACCACAGACACAAACACCGACACACACACCACAGACACAAACACCAACACACACACACCACAGACACAAACACCGACACACACACACCACAGACACAAACACCGACACACACACACCACAGACACAAACACCGACACACACACCACAGACACAAACACCGACACACACACACCACAGACACAAACACCGACACACACACACCACAGACACAAACACCGATACACACACCACAGACACAAACACCGACACACACACACCACAGACACAAACACCGACACACACACCACAGACACAAACACCGACACACACACACCACAGACACAAACACTGACACACACACACCACAGACACAAACACCGACACACACACCACAGACACAAACACCAACACACACACCACAGACACAAACACCGACACACACACCACAGACACAAACACCAACACACACACACCACAGACACAAACACCAACACTCACACACCACAGACACAAACACCGACACACACACACCACAGACACAAACACCGACACACACACCACAGACACAAACACCGACACACACACACCACAGACACAAACACCAACACACACACACCACAGACACAAACACCGACACACACACACCACAGACACAAACACCGACACACACACACCACAGACACAAACACCAACACACACACACCACAGACACAAACACCGACACACACACCACAGACACAAACACCAACACACACACCACAGACACAAACACCGACACACACACACCACAGACACAAACACCAACACACACACCACAGACACAAACACCGATACACACACCACAGACACAAACACCGACACACACACCACAGACACAAACACCGACACACACACCACAGACACAAACACCGACACACACACCACAGACACAAACACCAACACACACACCACAGACACAAACACCGACACACACACACCACAGACACAAACACCGACACACACACCACAGACACAAACACCAACACACACACACCACAGACACAAACACCAACACACACACACCACAGACACAAACACCAACACACACACCACAGACACAAACACCGACACACACACCACAGACACAAACACCGACACACACACCACAGACACAAACACCAACACACACACACCACAGACACAAACACCAACACACACACACTCCACACACACCACATACAAAAACCAACACATATAAACATCACACACACACACAACCAACACACACCACACACTAAAACCAACACACACACACACTCCACACACAACCAAGACACACACACTCCACACACACACAACCAACACACACACACACTCCACATGCAACCAACACACACCACACACACAACCAACACACACACATCACACACACACAACCAACACACACACACAACCAACACACACACATCACACACACACAACCAACACACACACACAACCAACACACACACCCCCCACACACACACAACCAACACACACACACAACCAACACACACACCCCCCACACACACACAACCAACACACACACAACCAACACACACACCCCCCACACACACAACCAACACACACACATTCCACATGCAACCAACACACACCACACACACAACCAACACACACACATCACACACACACAACCAACACACACACACAACCAACACACACACCCCCCACACACACACAACCAACACACACACAACCAACACACACACCCCCCACACACACAACCAACACACACACACATTCCACATGCAACCAACACACACCACACACACAACCAACACACACACACCACACACACACAACCAACACACACAACCAACACACACACACCACACACAACCAACACACACACACCACACACAACCAACACACACACAACCAACACAACCAACACACACACACCACCCACACAAACCAACACACACACCACAGACACACAACCAACACACACACAGACACACAACCAACACACACACAACCAACACACACACTCCACACACACACACACAACCAACAAACACACTCCACACACAACAAAACACACACACACAACCAACACACAAACCACACACAACCAACACACACACATACACCTTGCAATTGTATAGCACGTTTAACATAGTAAAATGTCCCAAGGCGTTTCATAGGAGTGTTAGCAAACAAAATTTGACACCGAGCCACATAAGGAGATATTAGGACAGGTGACCAAAAGCTTGGTCAAAGAGGTAGGTTTTAAGGAGCGTCTTAAAGGAGGAGGGAGAGGTAGAGAGGCTGAGAGGTTTACGGAGGTAATTCCAGCGCTTAGGGCCTAGGCAGCTGAAGGCATGGCCGCCAATGGTGGAGTGATTAAAATCAGGGATGCGCAAGAGGTAAGAATTGGAGGAGCGCAGAGATCTTGGAGGATTGTAGGGTTGGAGGAGGTTACAGAGATAGGGAGGATTGTTGTAAGGAGTCTTACAACTCCAGGTTATAGTCCAACAGCTTTATTTGAAATCACAAGCTTTCGGAGGCTTCCTCCTTCGTCAGGTGACCCTATATTCACCTGACGAAGGAGGAAGCCTCCAAAAGCTTGTGATTTCAAATAAAGCTGTTGGACTATAACCTGGTATTGTAAGACTCCTTACATTTGTCCACCCCAGTCCACACCGGCATCTCCACATCAAAGATAGGGAGGGATGAGGCTACGGAGGGATTTGAACACAAGGATGAGAATTTTAAAATCGAGGTGTTGCCAGACCGGGAGCCAATGTAGGTCAGCGAGCACAGGATTGATGGGTGAACGGGACTTGAAGCAAGTTAGGATATGGGCAGCAGAGTTTTGGATGAGCTCAAGTTTAAGGAGGGTGGAAGATGGGAGGCCGGTCAGGAGAACAGTGAAAAAGTCGAGTCTAGAGGTAACAACGGCATGGATGAGGGTTTCTGCAGCAGATGAGCTGAGGTAAGAAAGGAGACGGGTGATGTTACGGAGGTGGAAGTAGACAGTCTTGGTGATGGAGAGAATATAGGGTCAGAAGCTCAATCTCAGGGTCAAATAGGACGCCAAGGTTGTGAACGGTCTGGTTCAGCCTCAGACAGTGGCCAGAGAGAGGGATGGAGTCGGTGGCTAGGGAACGGAGTTTGTGGTGGGGACCAGACAATGGCTTCGATCTTCCCAATATTTAGTTGGAGGAAATTTTTGCTCATCCAGTACTGGATGTCGGACAAGCAGTGTGACAAATGAGAGATAGTGGCGGGGTCGAGAGAGGTGGTGGTGAGATAGAGCTGGGTGTCGTCAGCGAACATGTGGAACCTGACATTCTGTTTTCGGATGATGTCGCCAAGGGGCAGCATGTAGATGAGAAATAGGAGGGGCCGTGGATAGATCCTTGGGGGACTCCAGACGTAATGGTGCGGGATTGGGAAGAGAAGCCATTGCAGGTGATTCTCTGGCTACGACTGGATAGGAATGGAACCAGGCGAGGGCAGTCCCACCCAGCTAGACAATGGAGGAGAGGCATTGGAGGAGGATGGTGTGGTCAACCGTGTCAAAGGCTGCAGACAGATCGAGAAGGAGACACACATACACAGATGTGTATAAGTAATACTGGAAAAATATCAGAATGAATTATTAAAAAGGTGAACTAGATTACAAGATGCAGCTTTTGAGCCATACGGCTCCAACTGTTAAAACTACTGCATCTATGAATTTGTCTGAAATCTTTGATTAGCTCGCAGCTTTGTAACTGACTCCATGCTATGTGTTACTCAGTTAACCTTGAATGTTGTAAAAGGAACATGTTCCTCAAATGATTAACTTTTTGTTATACTATGACCTGTATTCAGCCCAGGAAGTATGATTTTCACTGAGCAATTTTCTTCCCATACATAACACAATGTGCTTGCTGTAAAACTCAGAAAAGACTTCTTTCGATTGCTAGACACCAAACATCCCCTCAGCAGTGCCAAGAATGACCAGGATATCTAAACTATGTGTCAGCTTGCCTAAATTGGGCTGGACTGATTTAGGAGGTTGTGGATTTAAATCCCATTCCAGGACTTGAGCACATAATCTAAGGGGACTCTTCAGTGCATTATTGAGGGAGTGCTGCAGTGTCAGAGGTGCCACCTTTCTGATGAGATATTAAACTGAGGCCTTGTCTCGTATTCAGGTGACTGTTAAAGGATCCCATGACTACTAAGCAGAAGAGCAGGGAGTTCTCTGGGTCCCCTGGTCAGCACCCCTTTCTTAACCAACAGACACCACCACAAACAGATTAACTGGTCATTCATCTCATTAAAGAAAGAAAGAACTTGCATTTATATAGCACCTTTCACAACCTCAGGATGTCCCACAGCCAATGAAGTACTTTTGAAGTGTAATCATTGTTGTAATGTAGGAAACACGACAGCCAATTTGCGCACAGTAGGTCCAACAAACAGCAGTGTGATAATGACCAGATCATCTGTTTTAGTGATGTTGGTTGAGGGATAAATATTGGCCAGCACACCAGGAGAACCCCCTGCTCTTCTTCAAAATAGTGCCATAGGATCTTTTACATCCACCTGATGGGACATTTGGGACCTTGGTTTAACATCTCATCCAAAAGGCAGCACCTCTAACAGTGCAGCACTCCCTCAGTACTGCACTGGAGTGCCAGCCTGGATTATGTGCTCAGGCTGTGGAGTGGGACTTGAACCCATAACCTTCTGACTTAGAGAGGAGAGTGCTACCAACTGAGCCACAGCAGAGGCAATTGCTGTTTGTGAGATCTTACTACACACAAAATGGTTGCTGTATTTACCTGATTAACAACAATGACTGTATTTCAAAAGTAATTTGTGCAAAGTACATTGAGATGTTTCTCAAATGTAAAAAGACATTACATAAATGCAAGTCTCTTTCATCACAATGTCAACTATGACCAGGAGACCTAAACGATTTAAACTCACGCATGACAACTACAGTCGAAATTAGTTCAGTGAGTAAATGCACCACTCTGTGTGACACTGAGCCACGAAAACCCAGAATGTCCCTGGTCAATGCTGAGTTGGCTGATCTCAGAACAACTTAAGGAAGCAAGAGGTATGATATTTTTAATGGCTGGACCTGGCATCAGCACATTATAATCTTCTATCTCATATGCTATTCTTGGTGAGAATGTGGAACTGGCTATTACATGGAGTGGTTGAAGCGATTAGCATTTAGGGAGAAGCTAGATAAGTACATGAGGGAGGAAGGAATAGACGGATATGTCGATCGGGTGAGATGAAGTTAGGTGGGAGGAGGCTCGTGTGGAGCATAAACACCGGCACAGACCTGTTGAGCCAAATGGCCTGTTTCTGTACTGTAAAATTCTATGTAATTCTATATTCCATTTTCTACTCACTGGAGACTGCTGCATCCAACCGTCCCTTACTTAGATCACAATCAATGACGTTTTCTCGCCAGAACCTATACCTTACAAATCCTCTCAGAAGGATTCTGGACCTTGTATGCCAGTCCCAACTCCCAATATTGCAGGTGACCCTGCTTAAGAAAAGGCAAAGGAGCAGTGTTAGTCAGGAGGTTTGCCTGCAGCATCAGGGGTCAGGTGATCTGGGGTCTACGTGGATAGATCAGGAGACTTGCACGTTATAATTTAAAGTGATACTTAATTGTCCATATGGCCTTTGTGATATCACAATAACTGATGTGATAGTACGGTAGCTGCATGATGGCTTCATTAAGCAGCTCATAAACCTTCACTGTACGAAATAACAAAACGGCAGAGTTGTTTGCTATTAAAAACAATCACTTTTTATTACAAATAAAATATGTAATCGGGGAGCATGTGATACCTATTTCTAGTTCACTAATGAGGATTATCTGTGAAACTCGCTTGTGACTTTGCCACTCGTGAACTATGAAGTTATTACCAATGAAACATAAATTGCTATTTCACATTTACCCTTCATGTATTCTCTCTTGCTTCATAGCAGCTTTTAAGTAAATGATGTTACGAAGGAAGTGTGTTCTCAGCTGACTGGGAATGTGTCTGTTGGAAAATAAAACTCATGTTTGCAGTTTAATTGCTTGCGTTTTGTTGCAAGCCTTCTACGGGCTGTTAGCATTTAGCTTCAATGTAAGGGTGAATGACCTCTCATTTCCTTGGGGGATACATGCAGATGTGGATGTTTAGTGGTATTTGCAAGATAAGCACAGCTTAAAAAATACTTTACATTCTTCAGAACTTTTTAAAGTTAGAGATGTTTTTAATGTTGCCTTGCAGTAGAGTCACGCATGTGGGATTTCTATTGAACAGTATGAAATTTTTCAGCACACTTAATTTTTTTTCACCACGTTTGATTTGCCTCACTGGATTTTCAACAGCTCCATGGAGATATGCAAATACCAAATATATTTATGCAGGATAAACGGCATAAAGCCATTTGCCATTTGCATTCCTCCATGGATCACAGTACATTGTTCATGTGGATCCGTTTTGGATTGTTAAGTTTTTTAACAGATGTGGTACTTCCCCCCCCGACCACCACCACCTCCCACCAGCCATAAACATACTCATGTTCACAATAGCAGCAAAAAGTTATTTAAGTGTTTACATATCCTACAGATTGTCCAAAGAATGGTGCAATGCTTTTTAGGTAGAAGTAAGAACTTAAAAAAAATAGAACTAATTTTACCACTCCCTTACTAGGTCAATCTCCAACTACAGACAGGAGAACAATGTCAAAAATGTATGAGAACAGCCCAGTAATGATTTACCTCTAATTTCTCTCTCCGTCTCCCCCATCCCCTTGGGGAAGACTAGTCTCTGTTGGGCATTGCCCTGTACAGTGCAGCTGAAATCGAAAACTCAGCAAAGTGGGGAATCAAATCTCTGTTCCACCATTAAGGTTAAGGTGTTACAGAGAATAAGGCCCTGAAATTCCCCAGGTCTCCTGCTGTAAACTTTGAAGGGAGACTTGCAGAAACCTCAAAGAAAGACTGCACACTATTTCAGTAATTTACACGGTTTTTCTGGGGTTTCTGCCTGCCTCCTGCCCAGGTTACAGTAGGATACCACTAGTAGCCCCGTGGAATTTCAGGGCCTATGTATTTCATTTTAAGAGAAGTGGCCATTTAAGATGATATTGTGTTTGGTCTTTTGGTACAATGACACACCATCCCCTGAGTAGTGGGGTGCATTTCACTGAGTTCCTGATCTCAGCTGGGTAATTATGGCGAAGGACGTAGCAGAGGCTGGGTACCTTCCTTTATGGAAGGAAGGAAACATCTGAGAGAGTCATTCCCACCAAGTGACTATTTCGGGAATTGGCAGAAACCCGGGAGGACACTTCATCCATTCTCTCTGCATGGCCACTGTAGACCAGATTGAAGAAAATAAAGAGGAAAATTAGAGGTATCCTCTGGTAAAAAAAATAATAATTTTGAGGGGGGAGACACTGGCTATCCTGTCAAGCCTACCTTTTAAAATGTGAATTTCAAAGCATGTAACTACATAATCCCACACGACTGCAGCCTGACAGGATGCGGTACAGCTACGTGGTAGACTCACTATATGTTGGCCAAGGTGATCTTGTAAGGAGGGGGCCAGGCAGGTTAAATGCACGCAAAACAAACTATTTGTTCTTACATAGAACTAAATAAAAAAAAGAAATCTCTGGTCAGAGGAGGATAGATACTCTTACAATAAATCAGGACAGATTGAAGAAATGAGAAGCTTTACATTTAATTTCCCTATTCATAACTTTTGTTACATAATTGTTGCCACGTTTCATTTGGCTGAAAACCAGTGAAGCAAAAGGCATGCAGCTGTGGAAAGACAGGCGGATACTTTTCTTAAACATTCTGAAACCCACTGCCTGCAGCCCTCAGCTGTATTGTGTCAGTGTCATGCAACCCACCATATTTGCAGTGGACTAATAATAGAATTCAAAATATTTCATATCGATTTCACTTGAAGAGTATTGGTAAAAGTATTTTTTGGGGGGGGAGGGAATAAAATAACAGTAGGTGTGTGAAAGTACGGTTATTGGAGTGGATTGTTTCGAATCAAAATCAAAGTATTTGAATAGACAGTTTAAAAGAGATATTCTCAACGCCAATGGCTCAGTGTCAAGGGCACAGCCTGGTTACGATTAACCCAAAACGGACCAGGCACATCCCAAGTTTGATTCCTGGTCTGTGCTAACTCTACTAACCTCAGCAGTTGTGCAAGTACAATTGGCCTCTGCGCTCTTAGATTAGGGAGGGGAAGTTATGCCCCAGGTTACGTCTCCTGCTTGCTATCCAGAGACCCTTGCTGGAAAGTGTGATGTGGATGTTGGGTGAGGACAGGATCAGGCTAGGCTCTGATGACAAAGGTCAAATAGTTTGTCAACACTCTCCGCCCAGGCTCACCCTTATAATTGTGAGGATTCAGAGGACCACAGGCATCTGTACTTTACTCTAGTTGCCTCCAGGAGTAGCAGAGAAAATGAGAGGAGGGGAAGAAAAAATAAAAGGGAGGTTCTTAACCCTCAAATTAACCAGCTACAAAGTATAGTTCCTAAACCTATGGGTCTTGCAGCTAATAAAAGATTTGTGAGGGATTTCCTTCCATCTGTTTCATTGTTGGTGACCTTTTCTTATTTGTTCCACTAGTTTGGAATACTCCCTCCTGTCTGTTCCTTCAATGTGGGATCTTTCCAATTTCCAATTTCCACTCTGTTGTCCAGTCCATCACAAAGACTGCCCACTTCTACCTCCAAAACATCATTCATCTCTGCCGTAGTGCATTCCATTCATGATGAAACCTCATCCATGCCTTTGTTATGTCTGGACTTGACTTTTCCAATGCCTTCCTTGCTGGACTGCAGCACATTAAGAACTCAGTTCCTGTATCCTATTCTGCACAAAATCCCGCTTGCCTATCACTCCTTTCTTTGCTGCACTCCACTGTTTTCCATCCCTCAGTGCATGGATTTTAAAATCCTTGTCCTCATCTATAAATCTCACCATGGCTTCACCGCTTCCTACTTCTGTAACCTTCACCAGTCCAAGTCCCTGCCGACCTCCCACCACTCTTCCAATTCTGTTCTGTTGCATGTTTCCCCTCTCCCCCTCACCCCCACCCCGCCCCACCAACGGTGGTAGAATCTTCAGTAATTTTCCCCCGCAGTCTGGAACTCCCTCTCTTAACTCCTTCTTCTTTTCCTCTCTTCCCACCTTCCCCAACCCATCCCCCTCCTACTTCTGCTCAGTTTTGGCACCAAATTGTGAAGCATCTTCAGATGTTGCATTACATTAAAGGGACAGTATAAATGTTATAGGCTTTCCATTAATTTCCACAAGAAAATGGTCCAGACTCCAGGTGAAATGGCATTAGGTTTTTTATCCATTAAACAGACCTCCAAAGTGAGCAAAACAGACATCTTCTGCAGGCTGGTGAGAGAAAGTGGGCTGGAAGCTTCCATAAAAACACATGCTGAAGCTCCTTTACATAGCTGCATATGGAAATGCAAGACCTGCAGAATTACTGGAAGTCAGTATACCAGGCTGACCCGAACCTCTGATCTTGCAAGGACTTTTCTGTACAGTACTATGCAGTGACTCCATCTACTTAACTAGCATGATTTTACCAAATACTTTCAGTTAACACAACTCTGTGATTTTGTTTCTTGGTTTAATGTTGTAGTTACTTTAGTTTTTTATTCATTTACAGGAGTATATTGGATGCCACTCTGACCTCAGCTCCCCTCCCAGTCCTAGAACCCTCCGAGACCTCTGTAACCTCCTCCAGCCCTACAACCCTCGCAGATCTCTGTAACCTCCTCCAGCCCTGCAACCCTCCGAGATCTCTGCGCTCCTCCAATTCTGGTCTCTTGCGCATCCCCGATTTTAATTGCTCTACCATTGGCGGCCGTGCCTTCAGCTGCCTAGGCCCTAAGCTCTGGAATTCCCTCCCTAAACCTCTCCACCTCTCTACAACTCTCTCCTCCTTTAAGACTCCATTTAAAACCTATCGCTTTGACCAAGTTTTTTGTCACCTGTCCAAATATCTCCTTTTGTGACTCGGTGTCAAATTTTGTTTGATAACGCTTCTGTGAAGCGCCTTGGGACGTTTTACTACATTAAAGGCACTATATAAATGCAAGTTGTTGTTGTTGTTGAGTGCCAGCTCTGCATTCTGCTTTGCTTTGCCTACCTCCCTATCTTCCACCTCTCCTTTCTCTTCCTGGTTTCCAGCATTCAAACTCCCTCTCTCTCTTCTCCCGATTCCCTGGGCTGTGTCTCCACTATTTTCCCACTCCATCTATTGCTGCTCCTCCACTGAATTTCTATCCTGCCACTGTAAGCTTTGTCTTTGTCCGGCGTCCTGCATTCCTCTACTCCATTCTGGCCAACCTTCACTGCACACATGCAGTACATACTGCTGGCCCTCTCTGAGCAGCCATTCGAGCTGCCTCATTTCCCCTCACCTGACACCCGCCCCATCCACCGCACTCCCACTGGGTCAACTTCTCTAACCTCCTCTCTGTCCCATCCCTTCCCTATCCCTCATCCCAACCCCTATCTGTGTCTGATTCCCAAATCTCTCAATACAGTTCTGCAAAATGTCTGCTCTCTCACAGTGAAGACCTGCAAATAAGCTCTCCCATCCACATCCACAGCCACCCCCTTGACGTTGCTGTTTGTCATGAGACCTTGCCACCCCCAAGATCCCCAACACTAACAGGACCATCTCTAATTCGCCTCTTTCACCATACATTTCCCCTCCATTTTATTGAGGTTTTTAAAAATTATATTTGCAACTTTCCATTTTGCGAATCGGGTTAATTTCATCTGCCTCTCAAGCTTTTGTGTCCTCGATTGTCTGTGGCTCCTAACACCATCCTACGTTGCAGTTTTTGCCTCTGTATCTCTTACCCCCTACACTACCATCGAAATCAACCAAAATCAAAAATTCATACTAGAACATCAGCTATCAATTCACCAATTTCTAGAGATTTTAAAGATGGATCAGGACAATTGTCAAGTTGATTTTGGTGCAGCCTTTTCCAGTGGTTTGTTTTCAATTTAAAGTTGATTACTGAGAAGTGATAACTGATGCGTGTCGTTGCGACCCAAGCTGTGATATGTCTGGGGAGGCGTCTGGCATCCAGCAGCATGAACTGGAGCTTTGGAATCATTTCTCTTTGGATGAGTTGACTGGCCATCAGGATTTGATTACTGTGTTTTTCCAGCTTCTCAGATAAATCAGAGCAGGACAGCTTCCAGCCTCTCCACTTGCATTGTGCACCATGGAGCTGAGAGGAATCTGCTTTGTGCTCTCTGTTCTTTGTCTGCTGCAGATGACCCATCAGCAGGTTGACAAACCCAAGGCAAAGAAGAATGCTCCGCCAAAGAAAGGTATACTGGGTTCTTGTCCTTTTACTTAGAATACTAGTGGGCTTCCCTGATCATCCAGTGCTGGTTACAGTATTGAGCCACACAGACCATGAAAGTCAAAGGACCGATCCCTGGTCTGTGTTGATCTCCGCTGAGGTGGCAGTGGAGATGCAACAACTGGCTTCAGCATTCCCAGGCTGTGGAGGTGACGACCCCTGCTGGAAAGTGCAGTTGCATGGACAGGATTGGTTGCCCTCCGCAGTCAAATAGCTGCTGGCATTCACTGCATGGGCTCGCAATGAATGAAGTATATGAGCTTTGGTAAGGGACTGGAGGAGGGTGCTGCTGGACCCCAGCACAAGGCACCACTTTCAGGAGAGATGGGGAGAGAAAAGGGGAGGGAGGAGAAATAAATCGTGGATTTAATAGAATTGGATTTGATACAGACGGTGTGTGATAAAATCTTCACCATCTTCATTAAATCAGGAAAGTCATACAAGAATTCATAGGCACCACTGGTTGAAAGCGCCTCCTGTGCTTAAGTTTCTCAGATCTTTATGAATTATGGGCAAATATGTTCATTTTAACTACAAACTGCGCTAATGTGTGGATGTGTACTGGTTGTAGTGCTGCCAATACAAACTGCTTTTTAAAATTATTATTAATCATGGTGCCACTTGTTCTCAATTATGAATTCATATCATCTCCATGAAACATATAAAGTACTACATGGAGAGGACAGCAGCCCCTGCGGCAGAAAAGCGATAACAGGAGTCATTGATCATGGAATTTACTTGGAGCTGGACAAACGAGGTGCTTTTAGTTCTGGATTTTTGTAAGCAAGAGATCTGAGAGGCTCAGCACTCTGCAGGCTCTATAAGAACCAAATCCACAATGTAGTGCATCAATGGAGCACCGTCTGGATCCCCAGGCTGAGGAGGTGAGCAGTGATGGCAGCTACTTAGAATGTGCCAATAGTGACCCTGCTGTCTACTGGAGAGTACGGTGCTATAATGTTTTTAAAGAATTTTAAACAGTCTGGTCTCCACGTGGAAGCTTCTGTCTGATGATCTCCCTCTTTAAAATCTTATTGAAGATATTGGTAATGCCCATCCAGTCGGCCAGCTGTCAAGAATTTTTACCTTGCATGCCCAAAATTAATGATTGACAACAATGATGTATTAATAATACCCAATATATCAGATGCAGTGATGTCATGATTTTTTAGTGGTATTATTAAAATAAACGGCACGGGGTAAAATCAAGGAGGACTCAGTATAGCAGCAGTCACTGATTGATATAATTTTCAAATTATTTTCAAATGGTTGTTTCTTTGAAAGTGTTTGTTTCAATGTTGAAACTCGATGCAAAAATTCCAGGGGATATAATGACAATGTTGGATGGCTTCTATTTACACTCAGTGGAAGGACATTCAAGGACATTTGCAGCCCTTTAAAAAAAGAAAGACTTGCATTTATATAGTGCCTTTCATGACATCAAGACGTCCCAAAGCGTTTTACAGCCAATTAGGTCATTTTGAAGTGTAATATAGGAAATGTGGCAGCCAATTTGCGCACAGCAAGGGCACACAAACAGATAATGATCAGATAACCTGTTTTAGTGATGTTGGTCGAGGAATAAATATTGGCCAGGATACTTTAGGTGCAGATATCCCTCACCTGAGCACCTGTAATATGCCTGTTTTCAATCTGGTTCAGTCTAGCGGATCACCAAATCTTAAAAGGGATCTTTCTTTAAATCATTTGTTTCAGAGAAAGGGAAAAACCAGGTACCGTTTTGTCACAGTAATGCTGTACACAAGTGACTAGATGACGCATTTTGATATTATTTATATATCGCTGCATTGTTTGTTAACAGATAAAAAAGATTTGCGAAGCACTTTTCCGAAGGATAAAGTCCCTTTAACAGCCACTCATTCCAGAATGGCACTGAAGAAAGACAAATGTTCCAGCTTGGAGATTTCCTAACAGCGAAACACCTTGAAATCATGACGAGTGATGGAGTGACAGATTGATTGCAGGAGCACAAGTCAATCTGCCTCCAGGCTCCTGGCGCATGTCCCAGCCCCACGACTTTCTGTCCATTAAAATTAATGAAGGAAAATCACAGGCTGGGCTGTGCAATTTTCTGAAATGTGCCCCTGGCATGTGTTGGCAGCATCGAAACAGAAAATCTCTCCTATAGAGAGAGAAGAGAGACAAAGGTTCTATAACAATAAATAGTTATTGATATACGGGTGCTAATAATTCCATTCGTAAGATCTGTGTGAAATCTAAAAATTGAGAATATGTGCACCTGCTGGGTGCTATATTTATCCAATGAATAGATCTCACCAAATACCACAGTTTATTGCAGTTGCAAGTGCATTACCGCATTAGATCTGTCCACTGGAGAAAATATTGTACCCAACAAGTGCTAAAGATACTTTAATTTTGCACAAGGTCATTAGCACCAAGCAGAATTTTAAAATATTGAATTAAAAAGAAACCAGAGAGCTATCAAAATAAAAGTAGCAGATTTACTGGAAGACTGGTGGCATGGCATCGTACAGGTAAAGCCCATTCTGATATTACCTCATGGGACTGAGCAGTGTGGACTGTGGATGAATAACTTACGGTTGGTATTTGATAAAGTCAGAAAACGTCTAAGAAAACAGCCTCAGAGTTGGCACTCTGTAACAGATTTCTGCCCCACTCTACTGTCATTTCCAAACCAGAGCAGTTCCAATTTCCAGCACACTGTAGTTTACAACTGACAGTACAAACAACACAGATCGGCTATGGTGCTCATTCTCCAATGCTTGCAATCATCCGTGATCTGCTAAATCCACTGTGTTTGGATCTGGGATGAAGCCACGGGGCAAAAGATAAGCGTTTGGAACGTAGATAGAGCATTGCCGCAGAGGCATGTGTGTGTAGACCGTCCATCTGAAGGCAGCCAGTCATTGCGAACTTCGTGATAAGCACGTAAAAACAGTGACATTAGCAGCAAAATTACTGGTGCCATTTTCAGGCACCTGAACGCATTCCACTGAAACAGATACCTTAAACTCTTTGTAGTCTGGAAGTTGGACTTGTTCTGTCCAGTGTTGCTAGAAACATACAGCAGGTCAGTCAGCAACTGTGGAGAGAATGTATAAAATTATTTCTTAAGGTTCCAATCCTTCTTCACAACTCAATGCTGAAAAATGAACAAACATTTTAGTAGAATCAGAACAAAGGAGGGAAGGAAAAAAACACAGAGAGGCAGTATCGGTGGAATACCTGAAACCTGCTTAAAAGAAAAACAGGAGCTTGCTAGATGACCGAGATGATCTTCACATCAGACAATAGAGAAAAGCATTAAAGGAATTAAAGGTATTAGAGAAAAGAACTAACTGGTGAATAGATAAGACAGTGCAAGACAACCCAGGGAAGAGATGAGAGAGGGCAGACATTGAAAATACAGCCTGCAAATCAGGTCTGAAATTAAAGCAGAAATTTCTGGTAAAACATGATGGGGTCTTCTAAAGGAACAAAAAAAGCAAGCCAGCATCTAGGGCTCAGAGTCCCTGCCAACACTAACCTAAATGTAAACTCACCTCCCCTCCCCTCAGACGCTGACAGACCTATCCCGCATCACTAGCATCCCCTCATTCCCCCCACCCCCCCTAACTGCTGCACACAAAAAAATCCAATAAAATTATTAACAGAATTCTAAGGACACACTCCTAATAAAATTATTATATATTTTTAAAGATAGTAATATTTATTTTTCCTACAAAATCTCTTGTACAGAAACATATCTCCAATATACACACAACATCCATTTAATGACAACATTCTATCTTCTTCCCATAATCATAATTACACCACGACAATACCGTAATGAGTGTTCTTGCAGTTCTATTAATAATCTCATATTTATATCTATCTATATGTTAGCCCCAATATTAACAGGGAGGTGGGCAGGGTGTGGGGGAGTGTGGGAAAAACCTGACAAGATCTTAACGGCAGGGCCTCATTTAAATAATCTGCTGCAGACTCCCACCCGACAGCCGGCCAAATTGACAGCCTGGCCAACGGGCGCAAACAAACAAACAAGTGGCAGGAGGCCTCAACCGGGGTCCCATGGGGGTGGGCCCCAGCAGTCAGAATCTACCAGCAGCACCAGGCCACCATTGGGAAGGGTTGGGTGGGGGGTGGGGGGAAGCAGAAGGCTCTGGGCCGTGATGGGGACTGGGGGAGGCCGAAGGTTTCCTTGCGAGGGCCTGGGGGGGGGGGGGTGGGAGCACTCCTGCTTCTCCCGGCCCAGAAGGAGTGCTGAAAGGAACTGACCTTTAGCACTGACTTTGGCCAGTCGGCGCCTCCCCCTCACAGTTAAATTTAAGTTGTGGCGCCGATGATGTCATCATGGCGTGACTTTGGAATGTTAATGAGGCCCCCGCCTGCCTTTTGCAGGAGCCTCGTCGAAGGCCTGATTTCCGTTTGTTAAAATTTAATCGGCCGGGAATGGGATCGGGTTGATCAATCCCGATATCTTAACCCCCCCACCCCCACTCCACATAACCGCCAGTCCGGGGGCGGTTAAAATCATTGAGTTCAATATGTACATCAGGCACATTTTTTAGGCATCGCTATTCGCTGTTACACCGCTAGATGGCACCTCGATAGAATTTCCCATTACTAAATGGATGCCAGCTATCATGGGCCTCCAGTCACACCTGTAGCTGTACTTCTACACCTAGATGGAGCTTCAAAAGCTCCAGTTCCCCATAGCTAACTCACCATACACAGATTCAGAGCTTACACAGCTCATGACATAGCCAACCTATATTGACCCCAATATTAACGGGGACGGGGGCAGGGTTTGGGGAGTGCGGGGAAAACTCGGCAACCTAACAGCTTTCCTGCCTGGATATGGGGTAGGTTGATTTGTTTTAATTGAGCATTACATTTTGAATTTTGATTTTAATATGTTGTAGATAACTTTTTAACCCCTTTTCATTGTTCTTTCCCCCCAAGATTGGGCCTCCAAGCCCAATGCAGCTCCCTCTAGTCCTGATCCCCGCCTGAATGAGCTACTGGTGTCAGAGGTCCGAAGACTTCCCTTGTGCCCCTTCAGCTTCTCCCTATGTAACAATTGCTTAAGGTGTCGATTCTCCCACATAATTTCTTAACATCATGTCTTTCTTTTTAAATTTTCAGTTTATTTTCAATTGCTATACATTACCGAAAAACGGACGCCTTTGGAGCATGGAGATGACACAGCATGGGTCATTAGATGTTGCTCAGGAGTGCGGACTAAATGTGCTTAATGATGAAAGAGACCTGGGAGAGGAACATTATGTTTTTCTCCAAAGAATATTGAGAGTATTGGTGGTGTTTTGTGGATGGGAATTTAACACCAAAACTAATGGCTGTATGACAGAAAGTGGCCTTGATTCCATGGCAGATTATATCATTGGTTTTGATTTATTTTTGTTCTGCCCAGTATTTTGTGGCCTGATAGCTCACTTTATTTGCTTCACATTTGTTCAGTGGTGGTGACAGCAAGTATGATTGAAGATATCAAGAAGCAGATTGATCACATCTTGGAGGAGGTGAACTTGCTGAAGGAGAAACAGGCGCTGCAGTCAGGTAATGAGGTGGGGGTTAGCATTTGGGGCTCTCCTACTTTTCCTCTTCGGCCTCAGCAAACCCACAACTTGGGTTCTCACTGGAGTCCGAAGCTCATGTAATACTGTCGGGGTCACTGATGAATACAATCTGCAGCCGTTCTGGTGGACTCCTACGAACATACAAAATTGACGGGCAGGAAAAGACCAGTGGGTCCATCAAGCCTGCCCCACACTTATGATGGCTGAAGCATCACGACTAGACACTTCCCCAACCCCCGCAGCCATGTGATCTCTTGGGAGAGGCAACAAAACCAGAGAAAAACCCAGGGCCAATAAGGGAAAAAAATACTCTGGAAAATTCCTCTCCGACGCCCTCGGGATCAAAACCAGTCTCCTGCTGTAAGTCTGATGAAAGGTCATCGACCTGAAACGTTGGCCCCGATATTTACAGGGAGGCAGGGAGGGAGTGAAATTATGGGGGAGAAACCCGGAAATCCTGGGGACCTCATTATCATTTTTTTATTCCGTCTCCTGCCCGGCAGCAGCCCAGATTGTCAGGCTGGCCGGCTGCCGGGCGGGAAAACCAGAAGGCTGCAGCCAGGGATTGGGGGTGGTCCCCGGCAATCAATGAAAGATCAGCACTTGGTGGGTGGTTGGAGTCTGGCAATTGGGAGGGAGGGAAAGATTTGGGCTTGGGGGGGTGCGGGGAGGGTTTGTCGGCCGATCGCAGCAGCGAGGAGAGGCCGCAGTTGGCAGAAGGTTTGCTTCAGGGGCCGGGGTGGGGAGCACTCCTGCACCTCCTGGCTCACAAGCAGTGCTATAAAAAGCACTATCCTACTTGATCCGGCTGCTCCCGTCTCCATTTTGCTGCCGGGTTTCCCGAGCCCTGGGAAACCCGGTCGGACAGTGTTAAATTTAAATCAAGCTCCCAAATGCACAGTGGAAGCCTGATTTAAATATTATAATGAGGTGTCCCGCCTCTCCAAGACGGGACACGCGCACGCCTCGCAACCCACCCCTGTAAAAATGGCCGATGGGGGAGTCGCGCTTTGCGATTTTTCATTTTTACCCCTCCCCCCCCCCCCGGCCCTCTCCCACCCATCATGGGGGAGGGGTTAATATCGAACCTGTAAACTCTATTTCTCTCCCCACAGATGCTGCCTGACCTGCTGAGTGTTTTCAACATTTTCTGTCTTTACTCCTGCTGCAAGTCTGGCGGGAGTCTACTGGATAGGCCACAAACCTGGCTGGGACTAGACTACGCCAATGTTTCCTGGGTGGACTTGAAGGGTTGAGGGTCCTCCACCCGGCCCTACAAGGCCATCGATGTAAAGGAGGTGCTGGAAAATGGGAATGTGCCGGTGTTGGATGAGGGCAAGATTGGATTTAGCTGTGATATCCTTAAAAGTCCAATAGAGTGCTGGCACTCACAGTCTGCTCTCACACGTGAAGAATTGTCACACGGGTGAGATATCAGAGAACTGACGGTGCCTGTGCAACTGTAACTTGACAAAAGCCTTGAGGAGTGGAGAAAAATAGAACAAAGTAAAGCATCATTTAAATATTGCTCACTCTCTTTTAAGGGGAGTGAGGTGAAATTGATACCTTGTGATCCAATTCCAGGGCTGAGCAGCTAGAGGCCAATGGCACAAAAATGCCTAGAATTCAGACAGTTGGCAGGTACTGGAACCGATGACAGTACAGTGAGGTTATTGAAGTAGGTGAATTGAAGCACAACAATCCCCTTTCACAAAAAAAAATCAACGCTGTCATCATGAAGGGCATTTTTTTTAAATTGTAAAATATCTGCGCAAGACGGTGAAAAGTTTTATAATGAGTCATTTGGAAATATCACAGTTTTACCCACTACAAACATTACTTAATTTGTAGTTGATCAATGTGAGGAATAACATAACAATACTGAGGAATTAGATGCTTTTGTCCCTTTCAAGTAACACCATCAAGTAGTCGTTGGTGAAGTGTTACTGTAGCTGTTTGCAATCCCATCTACTGCCCTAATACTGTTCAGATTTCCCCTACACTGCCCCAATACTCTCCATGATGTCTTAATTGCTTAAGGCAGTGCATACCAGAGCCATATGGATCAGGATGGCCTTAGGTTCGATGCTCAGTCTGTGCTGAGTTTTCTGATCTCAGCTGGGATGATGGTAGGGGAGCTGCAACTGGCTTCAGTACCCCTGAGTTAGGCAGCAGAAAAGCGACCAGGACTCCCAGTGCTGGTCACGATCCACTGACCCCTGCCGGAAGTTCATTCGTGTCAACGTTGAGTAAGGACAAAATTGGGTTCAGCTCTGATACCTCCCCACCAGCAAGTAACCTGCTGACACTCAGGTCCCAATTTTAACTCCTCCCGCCTGGCAGAAAGCAGGCGGGGTGGGGGGGGGGGGGGGGGGGTGGTGGAGAGGCAGTTAAAATTAGGCCAGTCACTTACCCCCTCTGATCCCGCTGCCTTCCTGCCGTGTCCTGATATTAACCTGTTCTTTTGAGCAGGCGAACGGGACACCCATAGAAAGGAAGTGGGTAAATATACAGATTAGTCAGAGGCCTGAGTGAGGGAGCAGTGACAGTTTCCCTGACAGGCCAGACCTCCAAGAGCCCAATTGTGGGCCAGAAGAGGCTCAGCAGGTAAGTTTTAAAATTTAATTTTACGTTTCCATGTGGGCCAGGAGGAGCAGGAGCGCTCCCCCCCACACTCAACTGACTGTCGGTGACTGTTCCCACAGGTCCCTGGCTGCGGCCTTCTCTCGAACAACTCCCGCCAAATTACCTCCACGATGTGGCCAAACTCGGGCGGGATTCCGGGTACATTTAAGGAAATGAGGCCCGGCTGATATTAACGGCCGAGCCTCCACATGCCCGGGTTTGGCCCCCACTCCTCCCTTTAAAATCATAGCCTCAATGCCTGGGATCACACGTGGAAAATGGTCTCTTGGGTGAGATTAGAGGGTGATTGGCACCCATAGAACTGTGCCCCAGAAGGAGTTAACACCTCCAGTAGAGGATGAGGAGAGGAGAGATCATTTAGAGAAAGATGAATAAAGATGTTCCTCTGCTCACCCCATAATGCTTACATTTCAGCCAGGCTTTTCCTGGCTGCCCCAGAAGTTCAATCTGACTGAGACCTGCCCAGGGCTTCAACTCAATGGAGACCCCATGCTTTACATTCAAAATATCCAATCAGATTTTTGATTCTGACTCTTTAGTTTGATATATTGGGTACAGAAGACTAGTGATTATGGTATAGTAGCAACTTAGAGGTCATGTGTTCAAATCTCACCATAGCAAGTTGTGAAATTGAATTCAATAAATCTAGTAATTCGTAGGCTGGCAGCAGAAAAATAATCATGAAATGTACCAAATTGTTGTAAAAACCCAACTGATTGACTTCAGGGAAGGGAACCTGACACCTTTACTTGGTTAGATGTGACCCCAGTCACGCACTACGTGGTTGACCTTTAATGCCCTCTAGGGATGGTGCAATAAACACTGGCTTGCCAATGGGTGTGTGTATATATCTCAAGAACAAATAAAACAAATATTCAATCCAAAACAACCCAAGCCCCTCCTGCCGCGTCGAGTGCAGCAAAGTATTAACAGTCCCGTCTCTGCAGTCCTGCTGTATGGTTAACTCATCCCCAACCCTCCTATTTTTTTTTTGTTGTTGTCCAGTGTGCCTCAGAGGGATGAAAGTGCGCAGCAAGTGCTTCCTATCGATGAGTGGAGAAAAGAAGTTTCATGAGGCGGCGGATGACTGCATCATGCACGGAGGCATCCTCGGCACGGCGAGCAACGACGAGGAGAACGATGCTCTGTACGACTATGCAAGGACGGCCGTGGGGCACGATCGCGACATCTGGATTGGTGTGAGCGACATAGTGGCCGAGGGATCCTGGGTGGACGTGACTGGTGCGGCCGTCAATTACACCAACTGGGAGACTGAAATCACCCTGCAGCCTGACGGCGGCACCAAGGAGAACTGTGTGGTGCTCTCAGGTCCAGCCAACGGCAAGTGGTTTGACCAACCCTGCCGCTTTAAAAAGAATTACTTTTGTGAATTTATTATTTCTTAAGTGTTCCAGACTAATAAATATTTCCCCTCAAGTATAACCTAACTGGTTTAGTTATGCTACTGACGCTTTATGGGCTATTCCTTCAGAGAATATATCTTCTTGCGATACCAGAGAATATCATTGACCACGCTGAAAGGAATGTACTTTCCTTCTGTCACCTTCTCCCGTTCTGGATCCTCCGTCAGGTTACCTACTTTTTTTTTTGCAGATGATAGAGCAGGGCAGGCATCTGGAACCCGTGGTGCCACCGATGCCACACACACACAGGACTATAACTTGGTGTTGTAAAATTGTTTACAATTGTCAACCCCAGTCCATCACCGGCATCTCCACATCATGACACACACACAGAGCTACCACAGACTGCATGAAAGCAGCCTGATGTTACCCCACCCCCCACCCACCTTGCCCAGTCTTGCCTTTTCGCAGGGGAGGGGATCCACCTGGAGTCGGAGATGAGGATCTGAGCAGAGCAGGTGGTGGTGGTGGGGCTTGAACCCTGTGCTCTCTGTCAGTGTACTTTGATGCTCCAACACACAGCACTCAGGCCCGCCCTCTGTATGAAATATTTGTTATCTCAGCTGTGCAGGAATTCATAGCTTGCTTAGCTTCGTGGCTTTTTCCAGTTTTCTTGCAGTGCACAGTTATAAACAAACCATCCATGTAATTGTTCTCTCCAGTGCTCGCCAGAAATAAAACTGATTCATTCAAAAGAAAGTGGCCTTATTTTTCTCTCTCTACCCCCTCCCCCAATTTTCTTCCATTTCAGGGAATCCTTTCAAACATCTTCCTTTAACTAGGAGAGTGGTGGGAACGAGTGAACATCTCAGTCACTACCGGCAATGCCCGTTCATGTTCTGCTAACGGTCACAAAAAAGTATAATTCATGAAGGTGGAGCTGAAGCTGTTTCTCAATTCTTCCTCTCTCCCCCTTCCGCAATGGATGTTTGCTTAAGGAACTAAATACATCACCTAACTCAAGATGACTTTAGTCTCTCTATTTAAGGAGGAACCCATTTGTACAGGTTCTAATCAACAGAAAAAAAATGCTTCAAAAGCTCTTTTGTAACTCTAGCTAATATGTCTCTTTAGGATAATTGGCGAAAGAACGAGAGGCAAGATGAGGAGAATTTTTGTTGTGCAGCAAATTGTTGAGATCTGGAATGCACTGTCTGAAAGGGTGATGGAAGCAGATTCAATAATAACTTTCAAAAGGGAATTGGATAAATACTTGAAGCGGAAAAATTTGCAGGGCTATGGGGAAAGAGCAGGGGAGTGGGACTAATCAGATAGCTCTACCAAAGAGCCGGTAGAGGCACGATGGGCTGAACGGCCTCCTTCTGTGCTGTATGATTCTATGATTCTCAAAGTTTCTTCAAGCTGCAGGCTCCAAAGTAAAGCACTCTGCCAGTCTCAGCTGATCCTGGCAATTGGTACACCTCTTTTAATTACCCTTAGTACAAAGTGAGCATAAGTCATCGGTTTTGGGCACTCCAATGCTAGTTATCCTCATTTTAATAGATTTTAATTTATTATAATAAGCTCCCAGCAGCATTGGCAAGCACACACAGGAGGCCCCACATCGTGATGGAACTTCAGCGCTGCCTTAATGGGATGGAATGCCAGTGAAAATGGGTCCTGGCCCAGAATCCACTCCCAATATTACCAGTACACTGCTTTTAAGCCACAAATGGCCAAAAATGTCTCTTAAATGTGGGGCCATTCTTTACATCAAGCCATTAGAAAAGAATTCTAGAATTCCCTAGATTCTAGAACGGTCCCGTGGATTGGAAGGTAGCAAATATAACCCCGCTATTCAAGAAAGGAGGAAGAGAGAAAACAAGGAACTACAGGCCAGTTAGCCTGACATCAGTCATCGGGAAAATGCTGGAATCCATTATTAAGGAAGTGGTAACAGGGCACTTAGAAAATCATAATATGATTAGGCAGAGTCAACAAGGTTTTATGAAAGGGAAATAGTGTTTGGCAAATCTATTAGAGTTTTTTGAGGGTGTAACAAGCAGGGTGGATAAAGGGGAACCAGTATAGTACATTTGGATTTTCAAAAGGCATTCGATAAGGTGCCACACAAGAGATTGTTGCACAAGATTAGTGCTCGTGGAATTAGGGATAATATATTAGCATGGATTGAGGATTGGTTAACGGAGAGAAAACAGAGAATAGGAATAAACGGATCATTTTCAGATTGGCAGGCTGTAACTAATGGGGTGCTGCAAGGATCAGTGCTTGGGTCTCCATTAATGACTTCGAAGAAGGGACCGAGTGTAATATATCCAGATTCGCTGACGATACAAAGCTGGGTGGGAAAGTATGCTGTGAGGAGGACACAATGGGCCCAATTTTAAAAGGGTGGCGGGATGGCAGTGGGGGGAGGGTCAATGGATGCGCGGCAAACCCGAAAAATAAAAACTTACCTTTCCCCACGCGATCGCGATGTAATTGATGCTCCTTAATCTTGTTTCCGGGTTTGGCTGCCGACAGGAGCTGCAACGCTGTGGGGGTTGGCGGAAAAAGAGAGAGAGGGACGTCATCTGGCACTGCAAGAGAGTGGGGGTGGGGGGGGAACAAAGATGGGGGGAGGGTGGACAAAGATCGGGGGGGTAAAGATCGGTGGGGGGGGACATCAGACATCGGAGTGGGGGGGCAGACCTCAGAGAGACATCGGGGAGGGAGACATAAGGGGGGAGACATCACGGGGTGGGGGAGATATCGGAGAGAGAGACATCGGTGGGGGGAGAGACATCGGGGAGGGAGACATCGGAGAGGGAGACATCAGGAGGGGGAGATATCGGAGAGAGAGACATCGGTGGGGGGAGAGACATCGGGGAGGAGACATCGAAGAGGGAGACATCAGAGGGGGAGATATCGGAGAGAGAGACATCGGTGGGGGGAGAGACATCTGGGAGGGAGACATCGGGGAGGAGACATCAGGGTGGGGGGGGGAGATATCGGAGAGAGAGACATTGATGGGGGGAGAGACATCGGGGAGGGAGACATCGGAGAGGGAGACATCAGGAGGGGGAGATATCGGAGAGAGAGACATCGGTGGGGGGAGAGACATCGGGGAGGAGACATCGAAGAGGGAGACATCAGAGGGGGAGATATCGGAGAGAGAGACATCGGTGGGGGGAGAGACATCTGGGAGGGAGACATCGGAGAGGGAGACATCGGGGGGTGGGGGAGTCATCGGTGGGGGGAGAGGCATCGGAGAGGGAGACATCGGAGAGGGAGACATTGGGGGGAAGAGACATCAGGGAGGGAGACATCGGTGGGGGAGACATCGGAAAGGGAGACATCGCGGGGGAGACATTGGAGAGGGAGACAGTGGGGGGAGACATCGGAGAGACATCAGACATCAGAGCAGGGGGTGCAGGTGACATCATTTCAAAGGTAGGTTTATTTATTTTTTTACATTGTGGAATGTTATTTTATTTCATATATTTACTTTATTTTTGACTGACCCGCCCTTCACACCAGGCGTGAATCGGAAGCCGGGGGAAAGCCGTCCAGGTAGGTTGAAAATCGTTTTAACTAACTAATATGGAAGAAATAAAGTACCTTAAGTACCCCAATGAGGTACATTTGCTTCTTTAAATATTGACCCGTCAGCTTTAACTTCCAGGTTCGAGAATGGCGCACGCACCCAGATGCGTCTTTTGAGACGCGGAAGTCGACGTGTTGGTGCCGGGTTCGTATTCCCGTGTCTCATTTCCCCGATTTTCGTATCCCCCCCGCCCCCAACACACCCGCACTTCCAAATTCAAATTGAGCCCAAAGGGATATAGACAGGTTAAGTGAGTGGGCAAGAAGGTGGCAGATGGAGTATAATGTGGGGAAATGTGAGGTTATTCACTTTGGTAGGAAGAATAGAAAAACAGAATTTTTTTTAAATGGTGAGAAACTATTAAATTTTGGTGTCCAGAGGGATTTGGGTGTCCTTGTACACAAAACACAGGAAATTAACATGCAGGTACAGCAAGCAATTACGAAGGCAAATGGTATGTTGGCCTTTATTGCAAAGAGGTTGGAGTACAAGAGTAAGGAAGTCTTGCTACAAGTCTTGCTGGATTGACGACAGAAGACAGAGGGTGGTTGTAGAGGGTTGTTTTTCAAATTGGAGGCCTGTGACCAGCGGTGTGCCTCAGGGATCGGTGCTGGGTCCGCTGTTATTTGTTATTTATATTAATGATTTGGATGAGAATTTAGGAGGCATGGTTAGTAAGTTTGCAGATGACACCAAGATTGGTGGCATTGTGGACAGTGAAGAAGGTTATCTAGGATTGCAACGGGATCTTGATAAATTGGGCCAGTGGGCCGATGAATGGCAGATGGAGTTTAATTTAGATAAATGTGAGGTGATGCATTTTGGTAGATCGAATCAGGCCAGGACCTATTCCGTTAATGGTAGGGCGTTGGGGAGAGTTATAGAACAAAGAGATCTAGGAGTACAGGTTCATAGCTCCTTGAAAGTGGAGTCACAGGTGGATGGGGTGGTGAAGAAGGCATTCAGCATGCTTGGTTTCATTGGTCAGAACAATGAATACAGGAGTTGGGATGTCTTGTTGAAGTTGTACAAGACATTAGTAAGGCCACACTTGAAATACTGTGTACAGTTCTGGTCACCCTATTATAGAAAGGATATTATTAAACTAGAAAGAGTGCAGAAAAGATTTACTAGGATGCTACCGGGACTTGATGGTTTGACTTATAGGGAGAGGTTGGATAGACTGAGACTTTTTCCCTGGAGAGTAGGAGGTTTAGGAGTGATCTTATAGAAGTCTATAAAATAATGAGGGGCATAGATAAGGTAGATAGTCAAAATCTTTTCCCAAAGGTAGGGGAGTCCATAACGAGGGGGCATAGATTTAAGGTGAGAGGGGAGAGATATAAAAGGGTCCAGAGGGGCAATTTTTTCACTCAAAGGGTGGTGAGTGTCTGGAACGAGCTGCCAGAGGCAGTAGTAGAGGCGGGTACAATTTTGTCTTTTTAAAAGCATTTGGACAGTTACATGGGTAAGATGGGTATAGAGGGATATGGGCCAAGTGCAGGCAATTGGGACTAGCTTAGTGGTATAAACTGGGTGACATGGACATGTTGGGCCGAAGGGCCTGTTTCCATGTTGTAAACTTCTATGATTCTATGATTCTATAACGGTACAGGATTTTGGTGAGACCTCACTTAGAGTACTGTGTACAGTTTTGGTCTCTTTATCTAATGAAGGATATACTTGCCTTAGAGGGGATGCAACCAATGTTCACTAGATTAATTCCTGGGATGAGAGGGTTGACCTATGAGGAAAGATTGAGTAGAATGGGCCTCTACTCGCTGGAGTTTAGAAGAATGAGAGGGGATCTCATTGAAACATATAAGATTCTAAGAGGGCTTGACAGGGTAGATGCTGAGATAATGTTTCCCCTGGCTGGACATCTAGAACTAGGGGACATAGTGTGTAGGAATTACAACAATTATTAATTCCTGTCTGGCGCAAAAATAAAACAGGAAAGGTGGCTCAACCGTGGCTTACAAAAGAAATTAGGGATTAGTATTGGAACCAAAGAGGAGACATATAAAATTGCCAGAAAAAGCGGCAAGCCTGAGGATTGGGAGCAGCTCAGAATTCAGCAAAGGAGGACAAAGAGATTGATTAAGAGGGGAAAAATAGAGTATGAGGGTAAACTAGCAGGGAACATAAAAACTGACTGTAAAAGCTTCTATAAATATGTCAAGAGAAAAAGATTAGTGAAGACAAAGGTAGGTCCCTTACAGTCAGAAATGGGGGAAATTATAATGGGGAATAAAGAAATGGCAGAACAATTAAACACATATTTTGGTTCTGCCTTCACAAAGGAGGACACAAATAACCTGCCAGAAATGTTAGGGAACCAAGGGTCTAGTGAGAGGGAGGAACTGAAGGAAACCAGTATTAGTAAAAAAATAGTGCTAGGGAAATTAATGGGTCTAAAGGCTAACAAATCCCCAGGGCCTGATAATCTACATCCCAAAGCACTTAAGGAAGTGGCCCCGGAAATAGTGGATGCATTGGTGGTCACCTTCCAAAATTCTATAGACTCTGGAACAGTTCCTACAGATTGGAGGGTGGCAAATGTAACCCCGCTATTTAAAAAAGGAGGGAGAGAAAACACAGGGAATTACAGACCAGTTAGCCTAACATCAGTAGTGGGGAAAATGCCAGAGTCTATTATAAAAGATGTGATAACAGAACACACTTGGAAGGCATTAACGGGATTGGACAAAGTCAGCATGGGTTTATGAAAGGGAAATCATGCTTAACAAATCTCCTGGAGCTTTTTGAGGATGTAACTAGTAGAATAGATAGGGGAGAACCAATGGATGTAGTGTACTTGGATTTTCAGAAGGCTTTTGATAAGGTTAATGTGCAAAATTAAAGCACATGGGACTGGGGGGAATATACTGGCATGGATTGAGAATTGACTGACAGACAGGAAACAGAGAGTAGGAATAAACGGGTCTTTTTCTGGGTGGCAGGCAGTGACTAGTGGGGTACTGCAGGGATCAGTGCTTGGGCCCCAGCTATTCACAATATATATCAATGATTTGGATGAGGGAACTGAATGTAACATTTCCAAGTTTGCAGACGACACAAGGCTGGGGTGGAATGTGGGCTGTGAGGAGGATGCGATTTAGACAAGTTGGGTGAGTGGGCAAGAACATGGCAGATGCACTATAACATGGATAAATGTGAGGTTATCCACTTTGGTTGTAAAAACAGAAAGGCAGATTATTATCTGAATGGTGATAGATTGAGAAAAGGGGAGGTGCAACGAGACCTGGGTGTCCTTGTACACCAGTCGCTGAAAGCAAGCATTCAGGTGCAGCAAGCAGTTAGGAAGGCGAATAGTATGTTGGCGTTCATTGCAAGAGGATTTGAGTACAGGAGCAGGGATGTCTTACTGCAGTTATACAGGGCCTTGGTGAGACCACATCTAGAGTATTGTGTGCAGTTTTGGTCTCCTTATCTGAGGAAGGATGTCCTCGCCATGGAGGGAGTGCAACGAAGGTTTACCAGATTGATTCCTGGGATGGCAGGACTGACGTATGAGGAGAGATTGGGTCGACTAGGCCTTTATTCACTAGAGTTTAGAAGAATGAGAGGTGAACTCATCAAAACATATAAAATTCTAACAGGACTAGACAGACTAGATGCAGGGAGGATATTCCCGATGGCTGGGGAGTCCAGAACCAGGGGTCACAGTCTCAGGATACCGGGTATGCCATTTAGAACCGAGATGAGGAGAAATTTCTTCACTCAAAGGATCAAGGGATGTGGGGAAAAAGCGGGAACAGGGTACTGAGTTGGACGATTAGCCATGATCATTTTGAATGGCGGAGCAGGCCCGAAGAGCCGAATGGCCTACTCTTGCTCCTATTTTCTATGTTTCTATAGTCTCAGGATAAGGGGTCGGACATTTAGGACTGAGCTGAGGAAAAATTTCTTCACTCAGAGGGTTGTGAATCTTTGGAATTCTCTACCCCAGAGGGCTGTGGATGCTCAGTTGTGGAGTATGTTCAAGACTGAGATGGATAGATTTTTGGACACTAAGGGAATCAAGTGGTATGGGGATCGGGCAGGAAAGTAGAGTTGAAGTCGAAGATCAGCCATGATCTGATTGAATGGTGGAGCAGGCTCGAGGGGCTGTATGGCCTACTCCTGCTAATATTTCTTATGTTCTCATGTTCTTAAGAACTATAGGGCATGGTATAAACTATGGAAAGCTTGAGCTAAATGTAACCCAAGGAGTGACTGCACTTAAAAATTGTTAACTTTGATTGGCATCTAATACAGTGTACTTGGCTGAAGCAGTTAGAGAAGAAGTAGACAGATTCCTGAATCAATCAGCAGTAGAGTGATGCCCTCTAAACAACAAGGCAAGCTAAATGGACTAAATGACCAATTCTTGTTTCCATCATCTGTGAGGCGAACTGATGGAAAGCTCTAAGGGAGTCAGGGGTTGAATTTCTTTAGCTTTTTCACCGTGTATTTTTTCATTGAATTAAGTATAGCCCAATAACCATAATGTATAATTAAACCTTTTTGGTCAGTTGGGTGCCTGACATATGCATACACCCAATGCCATGCTTATTATTAATAATAATAGCAACAATGATAAAGCATTTCAGTTTCAATTTGCCTGATGTGGAGTCTACACTCTCTCCCTGTAGACACACATGCCACTTATGGAAGGGTACACCCCAGTTACCCATGCCCAGAGAACCTCAACATAGATTGGCAAGAACCAAGGCTGGGGGAGCCCGTGTGTATGTAGAGCCTTCTCGGGAAATTAAGTAATTAAAACCAAGTAACCGACAAGCACAAAGCACTGTTAAGCTTCCTGTTACTTGTCCAGCTAGAGTTGCCCTACCTGTTATCTGAAGGTGAGAAGCAAAAGTCCCAGTTAAATGCCTACCCATTCAGGTCCCATCAATGAGTTAGACTGGCTGATCAATCATCAATAATGCTCTGGAGTTCATATAAAGTAATATCAATAATGATTGCAGAAAGCCTATCTGCAGTACAGTTTATTCATGTTGAATATTTCATATTAGTGCTAGGGAATGGAGCAATTTCCCATATCAGCATTGAATACAATTAGGTCAGCTAAATGGGTCAGAATGGGAGTAAAGCTTCCTCTACTCTGCCCCACTTAAGTGTTTTAACATTAACATCAGAAAATAAGGTCACTTCTCGTTCAAAGTTCAAGATCCCATGTTGAGCATTTATTTACCTGCAAGAAAAATCAACATCTCAGAGTCACGACCTGTGGCATCTCATTAAATTCCGTGCAGTGTGGCTTGCTGCAGGTATTGCCATTTTGAAATCTCTACTACCTGAAGACAGTTTAAGATGAATCAGATTGATTCAGTTACTGCACACCTATCAAAAACAATTGGTGGGAAGGTACAGTGCCAAATCAAATGAACATACACTTCACCCTCCATAAACTTCAGCTCACCCAAAACCCTGCTTCGTCTAACTTATCCCACATCAAGTTTAAATACACTGATCTACACACATTAAAATCTTGCATCTAGTGCACATCCATCATGCATTGTAACCGATGCAAAACAATCTTTTAAAGAAGTATCTTAGAAAGGGGAGCATTTAGCAATTAGCAACCTCAGAATGTAACCATTTACTACAGTTAGACTTTGTGGTCTTAAAGGGACAGGTCACATTAAACATAACTCTACCATGGCAGCAGAATAATACACTGTGCATTGCATGGTATAATAGTCATGTACTTACAATCAGCTTATCCTCTGACTTACATTGAGCAGTGCCATGGGAGATTCACTAGTATGAGAAAAGTTGTTTAAAAAAATGGACCTATCACAAAAAAAAACTGATCCTTCCCCAAAGTAACTGGAAAGGCCAAGTGACTCATTGAGTTCTCAAAATTCTCCCTCCACTGACACTGTAATGCTGACTCAGCAGTAAGTCATCACTTCTGGTATATGGTTAAGAAACACAAAAGGAGAGACGGCAGGGGGACCTGAGTCACTCGACAGATCAGTAATGTGGATTTAGTTCATCTTTTTGAGTTCTGAATGCTGATTGTATTCTCATTATTGGAGAAAAAACAAGTCACCGGCTCTCCCCGCCCATGAGAGATACTCCTGAAATCCTGAGCGCTGAACGTGATGAATTTCTTCATGTTCGGAATATAAGAACATACGAAATAGGAGCAGGAGTAGGTCACACGGTCCCTCGAGCCTTCTCCACCATTTAATCAAATCATGGCTGATCTTCGACCTCATCTCCACTTTCCTGCCTGATCCCCATATCCCTTGATTCCCCTAGAGTCCAAAAATCTATCTATCTCAGCCTTGAATATATTCAATGACTCAGCATCCACAGCCCTCTGGGGTAGAGAATTCCAAAGTCAAACCCCCTCATAATCTTGTATGTTTCAATGAGGTCACCTCTCCTTCTTCTAAACTCCAGAGAGTATAGGCCCATTCTACTCAACCTCTCTTCTTGGACAACACTCTCATCCCAGGAATTAATCTAGTGAACCTTCATTGCACCGCCTCCAAGGTAAATATATCCTTCCTTAGATAAGGAGACCAAAACTGTACACAGTACTCCAGGTGAGGTCTCACTAAGGACCTGTACAGTTGTACTTCCTTACTCTTGTACTCCAACCTCCTTGCAATAAAGGCCAACGTGCCATTTGCTTTCCTAATTGCCTGCTGTACCTGCATACTAACTTTTTGTGTTTCTTGTACAAGGACACCCAAGTCTCCCTGAACACCAAAATTTAATAGTTTCTTACCATTTAAAAAATATTCTGTTTTCTATTCTTCCTACCTCACATTTCCCCACATTATACTCCATCTGCCACCTTCTTGCCCACTCACTTAACCTGTCTATATTCCTTTGCAGACTCTTTGTGTCCTCCTCACAGCTTGCTTTGCCACCTAACTTTGTATCATCATCAAACTTGCATACGTTACACTCGGTCCCTTCATCTAAGTCATTAATATAGATTGTAAATAGCTGATACGTTGAGACATATTTCTGTTTCAAGTTTCTTTCTTAACAGTTTAAGTAATGAATGTCCTGTAAATTTTACATTACCAATGTTTTACGTTTGCCTCTGAGTTAGAACTCCAGAGACTCAAGCACATAATCCAGGCTGACACTTCAGTGCAGTGCTAAGGGAATGCTGTGTGGTCGGAGGTGCCGACTTTTGGATGAAACATTAAATTGAGGCCCTGTTTGCCCTCTTAGGTGGACGTAAAAGATCACATGGCACTATATAAAATGCAAGTTCTTTCTTATTTCTTTCTTTCAATGAATTAAAACTCATTCCCTATTAAAGATGTCAGCTGGGCTTCCCCAAAGCCTTAATGGGTTTATAAAGAAAGAAAGAAAGAACTTGCATTTATATAGCACCGTTTATGACCTTGGGATGTCCTAAAGCGCTTTACAGCCAATGAAGCAAAGTGAATAACCACTTTTGAAGTGTTGTCACCATTGTCATGTAGGAAACACGGCGACCGGTAGCCGAGCACGGGAAGGACCCAGGCTCAATTTCTGGTTCATGCGAATCTGAATCAGGGTGGCAGTTGAGGCCGTACAATTGGTCTTGGTGCACCTGAGTTAGGGACGGGAAAACTAGCAGGGGGATCGGCCCCTGTTCACTATCCAGAGGCCCCTGCTGGGAGTCTGCATGTGTGGACATCATGTGAGGACCGGATCAAGGCTGAGTTCTCATGTCCCCTGCCACTGAATAATCTGTTAATAATAATTTCAATGCTTAAACTCAAAGAACGGCCATTGGACAAGATAGCATTGGAACGTGTGAAATCACCCAGCATGTGTCAAGAAATAAAAACAAAAGCAAAATACTGCAGATGCTGGAAATCTGAAATAAAAACAGAAAATGCTGGAAAAGCTCAGCAAGTGAGGCAGCATCTGTGGAGAAAGAAACAGAGTTATCGTTTCAGGTCAAAGATCTTTCATCAGAACTGGAAGATGTTAAAGAGTTAAAGTTTTTAAGCAAATACAGAGCCAGGGAAAGGGGAGGGGGGAAAGAACAAAAGGGAAGGTGGAGAGCAAGAGTGATTAAATGTCAAAAAGGATGATGGTGTAAGGCAAGGAGGGTGGTAATGGGACAAGTTAAGAAACAAAAGATCGGTCTTGAGGAGCTATAAATGGCAGCAGCAGAACCATTACCAGCATCTACTGTCCAAAAATATGGACAAATGTAAGGAATCTTACAACACCAGGTTATAGTCCAACAAATTTATTTTAAAATCACAAGCTTTCGGAGATTATCCCCTTCGTCATTCACCTGATGAAGGGGATAATCTCCGAAAGCTTGTGATTTTAAAATAAATTTGTTGGACTATAACCTGGTGTTGTAAGATTCCTTACATTTGTCCACCCCAGTCCATCACCGGCATCTCCACATCAAAAAAATGGAAACAGTGGTTATGATCTGAAGTTATTGAAATCATTGTTGAGTCCGGAAGGTTGTAAAGTGCCTAATCAAAAGATGAGGTGCGGCTCCTCGAGCTTCCGTTGAGCTTAATTGGAACAGTGTAAGAGGCCGAGGACAGAGAGGTCAGAGTGGGAGTGTGACGGGGAATTAAAATGGCAAGTAACCGGCAGGTCAGGGTCACATTTGAGGACAGAGCAGAAGTGTTCAGCAAAGCGATCACCCAATCTGCGTTTGGTCTCCCCAGTGTCGAGGAGACTGCGTCATGAGCAGCGAATACAGTATACTAAATTGAAACAAGTACAAATAAACCGCTGTTTCACTTGGAAGGAGCGTTTGGGGCCCTGGACGGTAGGAACGGAGGAGGTGAAAGGGCATCTCCTGCGCTCGCACAGGAAGGTGCCATGGGGAGGAGAGTAGGTGTTGCGGGGGGGGGGATGGAAAAGTGGACCAGGGTTTCGCGGAGGGAGCAGTCCCTTTGGAATGCTGAAAAGGAAGGGGAGGGGAAAATGTGTTTGGTGATGGGATCGCGCTGGAGGTGGAGGTGATGGAAATGGCGGAGGATGTTATGTTTAATGTGTCAAAACTTCAGGTGAGGAGAGAGAAAATTAAAGAAAAGAATTGTAGACACTCCAATGATCTCTGTAAAGCAGCTAAGTTTAAGTATGCAAAATGCTGGTTAACCAAATCAATAGTTTCTTCTGGGACACAACCAGTGATAATTATTGCATTCGTTGTCTCCCTCAGTAGTGCAGTCGTTTATTGAATTAATTAATTAAACAAAAGTATTTTAGATCAAATGCTTCAGTGACAACCAACCAGTTTGGTTAATTTGAACAAGCACAATCTGTAACCTCATGGCCCGACATATTCCTCACTCTACCATTACCAACAAGCCAGGGGATCAACCCTGGTTCAATGAGGAGTGTAGAAGAGCATGCCAGGAGCAGCACCAGGCATAACTAAAAATGAGGTGCCAACCTGGTGAAGCTACAACTCAGGACTACATGCACACTAAACAGCGGAAGCAACATGTTATAGACAGAGCTAAGCGATTCCACAACCAACGGATCAGATCAAAGCTCTGCAGTCCTGCCACATCCGGTTGTGAATGGTGGTGGACAATTAAACAACTAACGGGAGGAGGAGGTTCTGTAAACATCCCCATCCTCAATGATGGCAGAGTCCAGCACGTGAGTGCAAAAGACAAGGCTGAAGCGTTTGCAACCATCTTCAGCAAGAAGCGCCGAGTGGATGATCCATCTCAGCCTCCTCCCGATATCCCCACCATCACAGAAGCCAGTCTTCAGCCAATTCGATTCACTCCACGTGATGTCAAGGAACGATGGAGTGTACTGGTTACAGCAGAGGCTATGGGCCCCCGACAAAATCCCGGCTGCAGTGCTGAAGACTTGTGCTCCAGAACTGGCTGCGCCTCTAGCCAAGCTGTTCCAGTACAGCTACAACACTGGCATCTACCCGACAATGTGGAAAATTGCCCAGGTATGTCCTGTCCACAAAAAGCAGGACAAATCCAATCCGGCCAATTACCATCCCATCAGTCCATTGTCAATCATCAGCAAAGTGATGGAAGGTGTCGTCGACAGTGCTATCAAGCGGCACTTACTCACCAATAACCTGCTCACCGATGCTCAGTTTGGGTTCCGCCAGGACCACTCGGCTCCAGACCTCATTACAGCCTTGGTCCAAACATGGACAAAAGAGCTGAATTCCAGAGGTGAGGTGAGACTGACTGCCCTTGACATCAAGGCATCATTTGTCCGAGTGTGGCACCAAGGAGCCCTAGTAAAATTGAAGTCAATGGGAACCAGAGGGAAAACTCTCCAGTGGCTGGAGTCATACCGAGCACAAAGGAAGATGGTAGTCGTTGTCAGAGACCAATCGTCTCAGCCCCAGGACATTGCTGCAGAAGTTCCACAGGGCAGTGTCCTAGGCCCAACCATCTTCAGCTGCTTCATCAATGACCTTCCCTCCATCATAAGGTCAGAAATGGGGATGTTCGCTGATGATTGCACAGTGTTCAGTTCCATTCACAACCCCTCAGATAATGAAGCAGTCCGTGTCCGCATGCAGCAAGACCTGGATGACATCCAGGCTTGGGCTGATAAGTGGCAAGTAACATTCGCGCCAGACAAGTGCCAGGCAATGACCATCTCCAACAAGAGAGAGTCTAACCACCTCCCCTTGACATTCAACGGCATTACCATCGCCGAATCCCCCACCATCAACATCCTGGGGGGTCACCATTAACCAGAAACTTAACTGGACCAGCCACATAAATACTGTGGCTACAAGAGCAGGTCAGAGGATGGGTATTCTGCGGCGAGTGACTCACCTCCTGACTCCCCAAAGCCTTTCCACCATCTACAAGGCACAAGTCAGGAGTGTGATGGAATATTCTCCACTTGCCTGGATGAGTGCAGCTCCAACAACACACAAGAAGCTCGACACCATCCAGGACAAAGCAGCCCGCTTGATTGGCACCCCATCCACCAACCTTCACTCCCTTCACCACCGGCGCACTGTGGCTGCAGTGTGTACCATCCATAGGATGCACTGCAGCAACTCGCCAAGGATTCTTCGACAGCACCTCCCAAACCCGCGACCTCTACCACCTAGAAGGACAAGGGCAGCAGGCACATGGGAACAACACCATCTGCATGTTCCCCTCCAAGTCACACACAATCCCGACTTGGAAATATATCGCCATTCCTTCATCGTCGCTGGGTCAAAATCCTGGAACTCCCTTTCTAACAGCACTGTGGGAGAACCTTCACCACACGGAGTGCAGCGGTTCAGGAAGGCGGCTCATCACCACCTTCTCAAGGGCAATTAGGGATGGGCAATAAATGCTGGCCTTGTCAGCGACGCCCACGTCCCATGAACGAATAAACAAAACAGAAGAACTTTTGTTCTTTGGCTGGATTTTTTTCTTTCTCTCTCTCGGTGCAGCTCTCAGCATGAACTAGTCTGAGCTGATTTGTGACTGGCAATGTCAGTGATATGAGCCTTTTAGCAATTACTTTGTGCACACTTCTGGATGCCTTAAAGGTATGTCGTGTGGAGGCAGATTTCAGCAGTTCTATTCACATTACAGAAACCTATGTGCCACTCGTTGTTGAACTGGTTACTAATGCTGCTTATTTTTTTAACAAAGGCAGTGATTCTCATTAGTTGCAGAAAGTGTAAATAACAAAGACTCCATTAAAAAGAAAGATAAAGAGAGATAAAATAGAAAAGAGAAGCTGCAGTTTTGGCTCTAACCATGAAAGGGTTGCACAATCATCAATTTCCCCACTCCCACGCCTGGTGTCAGTTTCCCTGACAACGTGCGGTCAATGCAATATGTGGCATGTTCAATAAGCATGAATGTTTGGATTAACTCAGAGGGATTTTTTATTCTCTGCCAGCATCTGGAGGTTTGTGGAGGAAAGGGACCTTGATTCGTTATTAAAATCCAAACAGCCACAAGCTCAAAGTAACAACTTGGTCTAGCTCCATTTTGAGTTTTCATTTGTGGATCAAAGTTTGGACTTGTTACCAGCCTTCTCCTTGAGCCAAGGTTTCAATCCACCCCCAGAAACAACACTGCACAGCCACCATGAATAAAACAGATTACAACCAAATATTTTGCTGGATGATTTTTGGCTTACTTCAAAGTGGAATTGGAATATAGAAACATAGGAAGGAACATAGGAATAGGAGCAGGCCATTCAGCCCCTCGAGCCTGTTCCACCATTCAATGAGATCATGGCTGATCTGTATCCTAACTCCATCCACCTGGCTAGCAAAAATCTATTGATTTCAGATTTAAAATTATTAATTGAGCTAACATCTACTGCTTTTTGTGGGAGAGAGTTCCATACTTCTATCACCCTTTGAGTGAAGAACTGTTTACTAACTTCTCTTCTGAATGGCCTGGCTCTGATTTTAAGGTTACGTCCCCTTGTCCTGATTTTAAGGTTACGTCCCCTTGCAGTGATTTTAAGGTTACGTCCCCTTGCAGTGATTTTAAGGTTACGTCCCCTTGTCCTGATTTTAAGGTTACGTCCCCTTGTCCTGATTTTAAGGTTCCGTCCCCTTGTCCTAATTTTAAGGTTACGTCCCCTTGTCCTGATTTTAAGGTTACGTCCCCTTGTCCTAATTTTAAGGTTACGTCCCCTTGTCCTGATTTTAAGGTTACGTCCCCTTGTCCTGATTTTAAGGTTACGTCCCCTTGTCCTGATTTTAAGGTTATGTCCCCTTGTCCTAGATTGCCCGACCAGGAAAAAAAACGTTTCTCTCTATCTACCCTGTCAATTCCTTTAAAATCCCCAATCCTCAATCAAAGCACCCCATAACCTCCTATATTCCAGGGAATACGAGCCTAGTTTATGTAATCTCTCCTCATAATTCAAGCCTCGGAGCCCTGGTAACATTCTGGTGAATCTGAATTTGCCTTTTGAACACAAACTGTCATTTTATGGAAGTAAGATTCAGCTGTAATGGAAGACTAACTGAACAGAGAAGCTGTAAATTACATCAGTGTTCATACTGGGACCTAAATGTTACCTTTATCTCTGTTACAGCAAATTCCCCAAATTCATTTCTCTCAGATCTCCCAGCCATTGCTGTCACTAGTCGAGTTTCTTTATCTGATTTAGTTTTTTTTAATGCAGTCGTTTCATATTTTGCAGTGAAAGCAGCTCTCCCCTTGCTTTCATCATCAATGACACAGAATGCAATTTTGTTATGCAAATAATTAGTGTTAGTCTGCATCCTGCCCTGCATACCTTTAGGGTGCACTACTGTCTTGTAGCACAGTAATAATGTAGATGAGTATTATTAATATGGCAGAGAATTATTAACAAGACACCTCATTAATTTTTAAAAAATCCAAAGATATATTTTCTTTAAAATGGTCAGAAAAACTAAAAGACAGCAGGAGTTCATTTCAATTAGGTTCTAAATATTGAGAGTGAATAACACCACGAGCACATGCACTTTTTTTTTTCATAAATATCTGTGGATCTCAGGATTGTTAGCCTCCTGGGGTGCCTGCAGCTCTCTGGCCTGTTGGCACTGTGCAACTGCTCAGAGGCCTGGGAACAAAGGAGTGTTTTATACAATATGCACCTAAATCAGCTGTTTGGAGGAGTAGTGTTGGAAAAGATTGCTGGAGCAACAAAGAAAGCAGAGAGTGAAAAGCAAGAATGACAGATGTACAGAGAGAGATTGAGAGAGAGTGAGAGAGAGAAGAGAGAAAAAGGAAGAGAAAGTGAACTGTAGATGTTTACAGCAAAGGAAAAGGCCATTTGGCCCTTTGTGGCTTTGTAAGAGTTTGTGTTTGACAAATTTATTAGAGTTCTTTGAGGAAGCAACGAGCAGGGTGGATAAAGGGGAACCAGTAGATGTAGTGTATTTGGATTTCTAAAAGGCATTCGATAAGGTGTCACATAAAAGATTGCTGCACAAGATAAGAGCTCATGGTGTTGGGGGTAATATATTAGCCTGAATAGAGGATTGGCTAACAAACAGAAAACAGAGAGTCGGGATAAAGGGGTCATTTTCAGGATAGCAATCTGTAACTAGTGGGGTGCTGCAGGGATCAGTGCTGGGGCCTCAACTATTTACAATCTATATCAATGACTTGGATGAAGAAAGCGAGTGTACTCTGGCTAAATTTGCTGATGATACAAAGATAGGTGGAAAAGTAAGTTGTGAGGAGGACACAAAGTGTGTGCAAAGGGATATAGATAGGTTTAGCGAGTGGGCAAAAATTTGGCAGATGGAATATAATATGGGAAAATGTGAAGTCATCCACTTTGGTAGGAAGAATAAAAAAGCAAAGTATTATATAAATGGAGAAAGACTACAAAATGCTGTGGTACAGAGGGATCTGGGTGTCCTCGTACATGAAACACAAAAAGTCAACATACAGGTGCAGCAGGTAATCCGAAGGCAAATAGAACATTGGCCTTTATTTCAAGGGGGATGGAGTAAAAAAGCAGGGAAGTCATGCTACAACTGTACAAGGTGCTGGTGACACCACACCTGGAGTACTGCGTACAGTTCTGGTGCCCTTATTTAAGGAAGGATATACTTGCATTGGAGGCAGTTCAGAGAAGGTTCATTAGTTTGATTCCAGGTATGGAAGGGTTGTCTTATGAGGAAAGGTTGAACAGGTTGGGCCTATACTCACTGGAGTTTAGAAGAATGAGAGGAGATCTTATTGAAACATATAAGATTCTGAGGAGGCTTGACAGGGTAGATGCTCAGAGGATGTTTCCCCTTATTGGGGGCATAGTCTCAGAATAAGGGGTCGCCCATTTAAGACGGAGATGAGGAGAAATTTCTTCTCTCGGAGGGTTGTGAACCTTTGGAATTCTTTGCCCCAAAGAGCGGTCGAGGCTGAGTCATTGAATACATTCAAGGCTGAGTTAGACAAATTTTTGATGAGCAAGGGAGTCAAAGGATACGGGGAACAGGCGGGAAAGCGGAGCTGAGGCCAGAATCAGATCAGCCATGATCTCATTGAATGGCGGAACAGGCCCAAATGGCCTACTTCTGTTCCTATCTCTTATGTTCTTATGTTCAATCTAAAACTAATACTGCTGCTCTACTCTCCATAGCTTTGTATCTTCCTCTGCTTCAAATATCTGTCCACTTTTACCATAAAGGTGCAATGATCACAGCCTCAATCATTCCCTGTGGCAAAGCACCCCACAATCCAACAATCCACCTGAGCCTTGGCTAAGTCAGAATGCTGTGGGTTCAAGACCCACTCCAGAGACTTGACCAGATAATCTAGGCTGACACTCCAGTGCCATACTGAGGGAGTGCTGCACAGAGATGCCATCTTTTGGATGAGACGTTAAACCAAGGCCCCATCTGCCCTCTCAGATGGATGTAAAAGATCCCATGGCACTATTTAAAGAACAGGGGAGTTCTCCTGGCCAACATTTATCCTTCAACCAACACCTAAAGCAGATAATCTGGTCACTATCTCATTGCTGCTTGTGGGAGTTTGCTGTGCACAAATTAGCTGCTGCACTTTCTACATTACAACAGTGACTACACTTCAAAAGTACTTAACTGGCTGTAAAGCGCTTTGGGATGTCCTGAGATCGTGAAAGGCATTATATAAATGCAAGTCTTTCTTTCTGTGCATTTCTCCTAACCTCTCTTCTTACTCGCGTTATAATTTGAAATTGATGACACCTCTTCATTGACTCCCCAACCAAACAAAAGTCTTTCCCCGTTTGTCCCATCAAAGCCTTCATAATTTTAAAAACCTTTATTAAATCTCTCCTAAGCCTTTCTGCTCCAGGGAAAATAGTCCCAGTATAAGAATCCAAGAACAGAAGAAATAGGAGCAGGAGTTGGCCACACGGCCCCTCGAGCCTGCTTCGCCATTCAATAAGATTATGGCTGATCTTCGACCTCAACTCCAACTGCCCGATCCCCATATCCCTTGATTCCCCTAGAGTCCAAAAATCTATCTATCTCAGCCTTGAATATATTCAATGACTCGGCATCCACAGTCCTCTGGAGTAGAGAATTCCAAAGATTCACAACCTTCAGTGAAGAAATTCCTCCTCCTCTCAGTCTCAAATGACCAACTCCTTATCCTGAGACTGTGCCTCCTAGTTCTAGATTCTCCAGCCAGGAAAACAACCCCTCAGCCTCTACCCTGTCAAGTCCCCTCAGAATCTTATATGTTTCAACGAGATCACCTCTCAATCTTCTAAACTCCAGAAAGTATAGGTCCATTTTACTTAATCTTAAGTCTCTCCTCATAGCTACAGTTTCTCATCCCTGGTATCATCCTGGTGAATCTACACTGTATGTTTTCTATGGTTTTAATGTTCTTTCGAAAATATCACACTCAAAACTGCAAACAGTACTTTTACTATGACTTAACAAATTTATTATCTCTTTACTTGTGCACGTTATGATCCAGTTTATAAAACCTAAAATGTTATCGACCTTTGTTTACCGACTTTTAAAAAAATTAAGTGGCTCAGTGATAGTACTCTTGCCTCCGAATCTGAAGGTTGTGGAATCAAGCCCCACTCCAGTGCAATACTGAGGAAGTCCTCAAACTGCCTGCTGCATTTGCCCCCAAAACATTGACTACAGTTCAACAAAGTGATTCAATGGTTGTGAAGCACTTTGGGATGTGTTGAGGACATAAAAAATGCTATAATAATGCAACTTTAGACAACAGCTCAGCTTCTTCAGTCTTTCCTCATGGCACATGGGATACTGAAACCAAGGGGATGGGGAAAAGGTAAAAGATATCTTTCCCTCAAGAAAAAAAAATTGTGATAAAACAACAAGTATATAATGAATACAAAACTTTATTAAAATGTTTCAAATAACAACTGCAATTGTAATTTCAATGTTTGCATTTTCAGACTTTAACAAAAACTTGACTGTAGCAAGCTCTACCTGCTGATTCGCTGACTCACAAATTAAAGTATATTTACATATCTAGCTGCAAAACAAGTGCTTTGTACCACAAATAAATTATATATTCCCACAATTCACTTAAATCTACATCCCATCCACTTACTTTACATATTCTATTTACACGTGTTCAATTAAAGTGGGGATATGACTGTAGCTAATTGTACAGAGTAATTGCTTGGGGAGGTGGGAGGCAGCACTATTATAACGTTCAAACTATCAGTGTAAAAGGGCTGTGTAATGTCATCCATAGGTACCGCATTTGGAGAGCACAGTAAAAGTCAAATGCCCTGAATTTGGGTTTAAAGTACATCAATACTTAACGCACTTGTCTGAAATTCTCCCTCTGAAGATTTTACCAGAGGCATTATCTAATTTAAAATAAACATGCTTTGCTAAAATAGCAGAGAGGGGCATTTCAGTTGAACACGTCAAGTGTTTGTGCCCTGGTATCTCACTGTGTTGCGTTCAGGGCCAGAAGTGCCTGCCTTGTTTTGGTTTCCAATAGAGATATTTGTGGCTGGACAGGCTTGCAGCATATTGCACTTGTATGCAGACATTCTGTGCCAGGGACTGGTGGGCCTCCACGTAATTGCCCATAAGCTCCCGGTGGGCTGGCTGCAAAATGCCATTAACAGAAGTCGACCCAACCTAGTATTGAAGGAACGGAATGTGGTGCAGGGCTCCCAGGGAGAAACTTCCAAAATGTGGAAAACAACGCAAAAGGAACTTTCCATTTTTCTACTGGCAGTGCCAACATGTAAAAAGCATAGACACACGATAACTAGGAACAAACAACAACAAATTCAAATACATTCAACTAATGAATTATATGAGCCACAAACCACAAGTCACTTAGGTGAAAGAAGTCCATTTAATTTTGCAAAAGTTTTCAGACAAGTATAGATCATTTTTGGGACAAAACCAGCAATGTTTTTTTCTTAAATACCAATTTAAAATGTAGCCAGTTTTACATTAATCTGCCTCCTGCACAACTCACTAACTGTGAAAAACCATTCAGCTTTCAAAAGAGAAGAACCACATCCTCACTATACTTAATTGCCGGAGTCAGCTGTGAACTTCATCAAATGAAAAGCACAAGCACAGTGCCTGGTCCTTCGGCTCACCTGCCACTGCTCGGAAATGTGTCATCACTGGGCTACTTGATGCAACATCATGTTTTAGCCGGATTTTCCATCTTGGATTGTAAGGAGAATGGAAAATGAGGAAAAAGATTGTCAATGCCAGCCTCTGAATGTACTTTTACTTTCAACTGACCAGAGTGACATTGGTTGTGACTAAGGATACTTTGGAGGGGAGGTATTAAAGGAGATAGACTTTAACAAAAAGGTTAAAATGGTTATCTCTATTTCCAAATTTAAAAAAAAATCATTCATGAATGTAGAACAGTACACCATGTTAACAATGATAAATTAAGGGGCGAGGTTCTGGACAATTGACAGTGCTAGTGAAACTGTACCCCAACACAAGAAGAGGCAAAGTTGCAGAAGGCAAAATATTATGGAGAAATAAAAATGCCCCTAAATGTTGCAATATTCAAAGGGTTAAAACTAGGGAGGAACAGTCCATCAAAAATAGAATTGTTTTGTTTATACAGTGCAGCTGCTATACACACACACACACACACACACACACACACACAGTTTATAAAATCAGACAGATACTGTTTGCTATGAAGTGGAATCTTTTTCGCTGTTCCCTAGAAAAGTGACCATTTCCCCATTGCTCTTTTCCACATCCTGCTTATTTACCGAAAATGTATACAGGTCATTGGACACCATGGGCACAGCCTCCGGACTGACATCTTTGGGTGTGGCGCTGCGGGGAGGTGGGAGAGTAGGCGGTAGAGTTCCCATGGGACCGTTGAAAGGCCGGTACACGTCCACCTCCGGGATGGACAACATTTGTGATTTATTGAAGTGATCTGCATAAACACGGTCCTCATCAATCACAGCGTAAATATGCGACTCATTATCTTGCCTCCCCTTCCCAAACTTCCGCCGGCGTCCAGGGATATGAGTGTTCACACCAGGGTTGTAGATCCCAAGGGCAGGCTGACGTCGCTGCCTTTTCCTGTATGGGTTTAGAATAAAAAGTCAATGTGGTGACTTTATATTGGGAAGCATCCGATACACCTTTCCATACACAAAATATTGACAAATACAACATGTAGTCAATCTGAAACATACAGAAAAGCAAGTCTCTACAAGGCAGCCTGCATTCCTTCTTTCAATTGAATGGACTACCAATATAGCAGAGATTTTTCAGAAGTGTAATAACTGTTTTGTGTCGTGTCAAACCCCAGAGAACAGATTTTTTTTCAATCTCTCAGATCAAGAGATTTCATGAATGCTGCTTAATGCTGCTTTAGTGGCAATTAGATATAGTATTAAGTTCTAGAAAAAAAAACACTTAAAAAAAATTTAAGCACACAGTTCCCTAGGCAGCTGAAGGTGAAAAAAAAGATACACACAGAATAAGATAATGTCCGTTGGATCAGTGTGAAATATGAAATATATAATCCTACTTAAGATCCGACAATGGCTACTAACCAAATATTTTCCACATCTCACAGCAACTTTGAAAAGATCTCCAAATAAGTTATTCAAATATTTATTTTAAACGTACTGGTAATTTGAATGATGTAATGTTTTAGCCGCTGTTCCATATCCTACTCAGCTCTGTACAGACTTTTTTCTATTAATGGCCCTTGGCACAAAACAATAATGAAAATAGAAAGTGGGCAGAGCACAATAGAAAGATCTTACATGTGCAAAAAATTTGGAAAAGTCATTGAAATTATAAATCAACGCTGAGCATGAGAATATAGAATAGGGTAATGGGTAGAAGAATTAAAGTACTCAAATGGGAACAGTTTGTGGAGTTGGTAGAGAGATAAATGCATCAGTCATGACAACCATGTGACCAAAAACAAGCAAGTCACACAATGTTGCAACACCTGACCTTTTAAGTGTTGGGTGATCCTGTTTTACAGGATTAGTGACACTATTAATAGTGCACGTGTTCAAACATTAATTTAGAGCAATTACATTGGAAGAATAGGAGAACAAGGTAAGTTGCTATCTACAGATGTCAAATTGAAGGGATTATCCCAACAATCAAGCAAATGGGAAAGTTAAATCAAGGCTAATTAAGCTTTGGTGAATAAATTAAGCAGAGAAAACCACTGCACATAGATATAATACAATTATTAATAACATACTAGTGGATCTGCTGCAAAGTTGCCGACATTAAGTCAGATGATAATGCTACTTTACAAGGACAGGAAAGTCATATCATGTGATGCACAATATTATCATGTATCTGTATCAAAGTGTGACATCTACAGCTTGCCGACAATGTTTTAATATATTAATGGTGGATCTCCTGTGGTGCTGCAAACAGTGAGGTGGATGATATTCTGTTTGATAAGGACATTACACCTTGGAAAGCACAGTGTGTTATTCTGCTGCTGAGTTGAAGCTGTGTCTAAGGCCACAAAGTAAAAACGTTGTTAAATAAAACACTAGACCTAAATCTAAACCTCTCCGCTTCTCTCTCCTCCTTTAAGTCACTCCTTAAAACCTACCTCTTTGACCACGCTTTTGGTCACCTGTCCTAATATCTCCTTACGTGGCTTGGTGTCAAATTTTGTTCGATAATAGCTTCTGCGAAGCGTCTTGGGACATTTTACTACTTTAAAGGCGCTATATAAATGAAAGTAGTTGTTTTAGATGAAGTCAGATTTAATTGCTCTCAGGCTGCACGTCTGAACTGTGGCTCGTTTTCTTTACATAAAAGTCTGATTGGTAAAGTCAGTCAAGTTGGTGTCAGTTAAGGCATTTTCAATTGTTGGGTGACTTTTAAAAAAATGGCAGAAATATGATGGACAGGAAATGCAAACTGTATGTACACACTAAATATTAGATTTCTTGACCAGCTTTATAGCAGCTGGACAAAAAATACGAGGCTAGTTTGGAAAGAGGTAATGGAAATCCTGATGTTGCCTCATGTTGTTTTGGCTACTGGGAGATTTTTTACAATGTTCAGCTGGACCCTCCCCATGCAATGTCCCCCAGCTCTTTAGAATTCCTGGCAAAATTCCCGCAGTTGATTCTGAAAGCAAGCCAAAAGTACAGAGATTTCACCATCCACCACACTCAACGTCATTAACTCCAGCTAACTGGGATGCTCAGGCAGACTGAACTGTTTTTTTGAACACGTCGAGCTTGGTAGTGCCCCAGATTGTCACTTGTGTACAAGGCACAGTGTTGCCTGATGACAATGACATCAGTTATGTTGGGCATGAGAGTGTTTCAGAACAGGGTTAAGGGCTAGAAGTTGAAGTACAATATTTTATAAAGGTTTCTTATTAAAAATCTAAAGCTTGATTATGGTAATTTGGTCTACTCACTTGGATCAACTTTCATTCATTCATCCACAAGCTTGTTTTTTCTTTAAGAATGTGGTTTATAAAAGATTAAATTTATACTTTGATTGCTTTGAAATTTTAAAATAAAATAAACCGTTACCAGCTGGAGTGATGTCACACCACTCTGTATGAGAAGGCAAAATACATAATTTGGGAAACAGAAGCGTTCACACAAAGTAACAGAAGCCTGGGCAATTACATACTAACAGGCACCCAAGATTATATATAGAGTAACAGATATCCAGGAGAGATTACATACAGAGTAATAGGCACTGAAGAGCAATTATGTAGTCATAATGGGCAACTGGGAGTGATTATGTAGACAATAAAAAATACTTGGGAGCAAATATAAGACAGTGAACTAATCAAGGGATCAGAAGATAGCATTTGCTTGACCAATTTACAGCTATCATTTGAAGCCCAAAATGAGATTATGGCCTTGAGTTCACTTCAACATATGTCAATGTTTGTGGTGTTTTTAAAACTTTATATATTACAAATTATAGAAGCTAGTTTTTGTCTGTCTTTTTCCCAGCAACTGCCGGTGAGGCCAAATCTGAGTACATTCAGTGCACTACAAGACTCCAGTGATTGAATATTAGATAAGGTGGCTCATCAAAAAATAATCTCCACTTTATTATGGGCCCATTTTTTTAAAGCCATGACATATACACACATACTATTAGTTGTAAAATACACCTCGAGTCAACTATACAAATATGAGCATTTCAAAATGCAGTATTTGGTTTGGAATATTAAAAGGGATGTCCGTACAATACTTAGAAAGATTCTAAGTCCCCAAACAGAGTTAATTATAAGGTCACCAACTCTACGAGCACAGGAAATATTTGACTGGTTTTGAGATAGTTCTAATCCCAGGCATATTCCAAGTTTCTCAAATGCAGAAATTGGAACGGCACATGAAACCTTGGACATATTTCGGACTTCTGGGTATCTGAAGCCAATGACACCCTAAACAGAAAGTCACAAGCTCAAGTCCCAGACTGCCCATCACTTCAACTCATTCTGTTTAGTAGATGAGATTCAATAACCTTCTGCTGGACTGATCGCCATGGAGAAGAAATGATCTTGTTCAGCTTAGCTCTCTTGTCAGCCTATCACAGTGTAGTCTTCAAGTGGCTGTGAAGAAACCCTGTACTGACTGTCTCAATCAACCCAGTTGGAGAAGATACCACCGAGATGAAGAGTCTTCATGCAGAGGAGATGGGGAAAGGGGAAGGGACGTACCGTTTTTTAACACAGCAAACAACCACAGCAAGAACGATGAGCAGAGCCAGGCCTCCAGCAGCAGCAGCAATTATAATAGTGCCTGTGATATCTGTTTAAAAAAGAAGATATTGTGTTACTCTTCAACTCTTACATTGGAGGAGTGCATTGTTTACCACTACCATTTCCATGTTATAAGTCTTACAAACTGACAAGTTTGGGCTTAAGGCAGTAAACTATTGCCCAGCAGCTTTAGGAATTGACTGGGAGCATGTTATACTGGCCATTACTGAAGGCCACAGCCTTAAGAACAACAGTTCACCCTACAGACTGAAACCTAAATATTAATAGAGCAGCACATATGCAGGCCTTGGTGGCAGTAGCAAATATTCAAATGAGAACGTTGAAGGCCGAAGAGAGGAAGGATTCAATGTCAACATCAGTAGAACATTCCGTCAGTCAGTCCTATGAGATAGGCCAATGCATACGGAATATTCAAATATGGGCTGAAGTTGATCAGAATGGGAGACATTGTTTGGACCAGTTGTTACCACAAACAATTCTGAAAATCTCAGGGGCAGTAGCTAACATGAAAAAACTGACAGCTTCAAGGAAGCTGACAACCCAAAAAAACACTGTACAACTGAAAAACAAGAAAGGCCAGTGACCAAGGCCACTGAATAAGTTGAATTCCTTTTTATTATATGGATTTTTATTGTTGTTTTGGGATCACATTCTGCAATTCAGTTGGTTTTCTGTGAAAACGGGAGCCCCATGACCTCACGTGACATACAAAAAACATGCGATACAATGGGAGTGGTGTGGGACATGAACTTGTCATACTATACCCAATATTAAAGAAGTTGTATTTTCTAAGGAAAATAAAGTAAACAAGGGTCATTTTTGCATTAGTGAATTAAAAAATTTCTGAAGTGCTGCAAAATTTATTTCCTGGGTGGTCTGTGGACATGTCCCTGAATTAATTTTGATTTCTGATACTTTTTTTTTAGTGCACTTTCCAGCATATTGCAGTGTTATGTGATTCTTTTCTTTGCCTTTTTTTCCTGCTCCCTTGCTCTGTTTTTTCTTTTTGATATAAATTTCTAATTTTTTGTTCTGCGATTGAAATTAATTCCAATCATGAATCTTTACCCTCTTCCATGCGTAAGTGCCTCCACCATCATGGTAATACTAGCACAGTCGTATGTACTTGTATAATCAGGTTACTTTGACCCATAAGCATTGCACACTGGGCTTGAACTAGTTGGATTAGAAAATGCAATGTAATCTAAAATGGGTGTGTCTGAGGTAAAACAAATAAATATGCAAAATAAAAAGTGTCAAAAGCAAAATACCGCAGATGCTGGAAATCTGAAATAAAAACAGAAAATGCTGGAAATACTCAGCAAGTCAAGCAGCATCTATGGAGAAAGAAACAGAGTTAATGTTAAGGTTGATGATCTTTTCTCAGAACTGGCTGTGCCGTTTTAAGAGACACATAAGACCATAAGAGATAGGAGCAGGAGTAGGCCATTCGGCCCCTCGAGCCTGCTCTGCCATTCAATGAGATCATGGCTGATCTGATTTTTACCTCAACTCCACTTTCCCGCCTTTTCCCCATATCCTTTGACTCCCTTGCTGATCAAAAATTTGTCTAAGTCAGCCTTGAATGTATTCAATGACTCAGCCTCCACAGCTTTCTGGGGTAAAGAATGCCAAAGATTCACGACCCTCTGGGAGAAGAAATTCCTCCTCATTTCCGTCTTAAACGGGCGACCCCTTATTCTGAGACTATGCCCCCTAGTTTTAGATTGCCCCATGCGGGGTAACATCTTCTCAGCATCTACCCTATCGAGTCCCCTCAGAATCTTGTATGTTTCAATAAGATTGCCTCTCATTCTTCTAAACTCCAATGAGTATAGACTCAACCTGTTCAACAATAGTTCACCCTACAGACTGAAACCTAAATATTAATAGAGCAGCACAAATGCAGGCCTTGGTGGCAGTAGCAAATATTAAATTGAGAACTTTGAAGGCCGAAGAGAGGAAGGATTCAATGTCAACATCAGTCGAACATTCCGTCAGTCAGTCCTATGAGATAGGCCAATGCACAAGGAATATTCAAATATGGGCTGAAGTTGCCATTGAAAAAAAAACTATATTCTATAACCATTAAGTTTATCTTTGGTTTCATTAAGTTTGGAATCAAATAACCTGAGAGAGTTTACATACAGTGTTATACATATTTTAATGAGGTGATAGTTTTATTTTAAAGATGCAGGCTTAGTGAATGTGACCTGTCACTTTTATTTCAGTGCTGAATCTCTCCAAATTCATTTTACTTTTTGTGCAACCTCATATTTAATAAAATGAATTCACGTAGAAAATAAATAATACTGTAGGAGAAATAGTACTACCCGTGCTTGCAGATTAGGTGCAGTCATCAAGGATAACGAACTCGTTGACTATGAAAAATTCAAAATGTATGAAATACACTAGATTTAATAGAAGTATCACTTTAATCAGATTACCTTAGAGTCAATTCACTTCTCTCTCGTTTTCTGAATGTTGTAAAGGTATAACCATACTCACCATTGGTCTACCTACACACATACAGCCACCCTCTGAGCCCCACCACTTATTGTTTGCAGAATAATTACTTTGGAACAAATAAAATCTGATCTTTATTTTGATGCAATGAAGTCATGTTTGGACTGAACTCAGGATTACTGCTTCCTACCTTCATATTCCTTCACTAGCACGTGAAACATGAGGTTCAGATGTCCACTTGAAGGCTCACAGTTAGACACATTCACCCAGAAGTTGTGGGCCAGAGTGATGGGCGTTTGCGGCAGACTGTCCGTTTCCCTGAAGCTCATCAGATCGGAGTCCTCCTGTTGCTCTACGACGCCGATGACCACATGCCCATGTTCACAGTGGGGCATCGACTGATTCATAAAAGTAAGTTCAGCCACGTGGTCAGGAGGAACGGAGATATCCCACGATGCCGTTAACTTATTTGGCATTCCCGGTCCCCAATTAGGAGTTAGGAGATACAATGGGGAGTCAATATTTGGGATAACGTTCATAATATAGTCCTCTGATGGAAGAAGTCAAAGACAAACAAATGAATTCAAGTGGAAAGAAGAGGATTGATAGTACAGATAAATCTGCTCATTAACGTTCCATTTGAAACAAACAACAAACTTCCATTAGCCAATTACCTGCCATTTACTGTAGACAATGTACTAAAGCTACAGAATCACAGATATCAATATCCTTCGCATGAAATTGCTTCATTAGGGCGTAATAGCTAGGACACAAGAATAACTTATGAAACTGTCTTTTATCCTCCATTAACATTGCACTTTATCTCCTTGAAAATGGAGAGGGCTGGGGCTGAAGGCACAGACAAAGAGAAACAATTCACCTATATTCATAATTTATCTTTATAACTAATAATTTCTGAAGTATGTTCAGGAGAACTTTCCTAATCAGTATGTTTCAGGCCCAACAAGGAAGGAGGCATTGCTGGATTTGGTTCTGGGGAATGAGGTGAATCAAGTGGAGCAAGTGTCAGTGGGGGAACATTTAGGAAACAGTGATCATAGCATCATAAGGTTTAGATTAGTTATGGAAAAAGACAAGGAGCAAACTAGAGTAAAAATACTTAATTGGAGGAGGGCCAATTTCAGTGGGATCTGGCCTGGATGAATTGGAATCAAAGATTGGCAGGCAAAACTGTAATCGAACAATGGGCGGCCTTTAAAGAGGAGATGGTTCGGGAATAGCCTAGGTACATTCCCACAAGGGGAAAGATAGAGCAACCAAAGCCAGAGCTCCCTGGATGACGAAAGAGATGGAAAGTAAGATGAAGCAGAAAAGGGGGACATATGACAGATGTCAGGTTGATAATACAAGTGAGATCCAGGCTCAATATAGAAAGTACAGAGAAGTGAAAACGAAAATAAGAGGGGCAAAGAGAGAGTATGAGAATAGACTGGTGGCCAACATAAAAGGGAATACAAAAGTCTTCTATAGGCATATAAATTGTAAATGGGTAGTAAGAGGAGGGCCGATTAGGGACTAAAAAGGAGATCTACACATGGAGGCAGAGGGCATGCTGAGGTACTAAATGAGTATTTTGCATCTGTCAAGGAAGATGTTGCCAAAGTCACAGTAAAAGAGGAGGTAGTTGAGATACTGGATGGGCTAAAAATTGATAAAGAGGAGGTGCTAGAAAGGCTGGCTACACTTAAAGTAGATAAGTCACCCGGTCCGGATGGGATGCATCCTCGGTTGCTGAGGGAAGTAAGGACAGAAATTGCAGAGGTGTTGGCCATAGTATTCCAATCATCCTTAAATATGGGGGTGGTGCCAGAGGACTGGAGAATTGCAAATGTTATACCCTTGTTCAAAAAAGAGTGTAAGGATAAACCCGGTAACTACAGGCCAGTCAGTTTAACCTCAGTGGTGGGGAAACTTTTAGAAACTATAATCTGGGACAAAATTAATAGTCACTTGGACAAGTGTGAATTAATAAAGGAAAACCAGCACAGATTTGTTAAAGGCAAATCGTGTTTAACTAACTTGATTGAGTTTTTTGATGAGGTAACAGAGAGGGTAGATGAGGGCAATGAGGTTGATGTGTATATGGACTTTCAAAAGGCTTTTGATAAAGTGCCACAGAATAGACTTGACAGCAAAACTGAAGCCAATGGAAGGCGCAGTGACAGCATGGATACGAAATTGGCTAAGTGACAGGAAACAGAGTAGTGGTGAACGGTTGTTTTTCGGACTGGAGGAAGGTATACAGTGGTGTTCCCCAGGGGTCAGTACTAGGACCACTGCTTTTTAAAAATATATATTAATGACTTGGCCTTGGGTGTACAGGGCACAAATTCAAAATTTGCAGATGACACAAAACTTGGAAGTTTAGTAAACCGTGAGGAGGATAGTGATAGACTTCAAGAGCCCGGCTGGTGGAATGGGTAGACACATGGCAAATGAAATTTTACCCAGAGAAGTGCGAAGTGATACATTTTGGCAGGAAGAACGAGGAGAGGCAATATAAACTAAATGGTACAATTCTAAAAGGAGTGCAGGAACAGAGAGACCTGGGGGTATATGTGCACAAGTCTTTGAAGGTGGCAGGACAGTTGAGAAAGGGGTTAAAAAAGCATACGGGATCCTGGGCTTTATAAATAAAGGCATAGAGTACAAAAGCAAGGAAGTTATGTTGAACCTTTATAGAACACTGGTTGGGCCACAACTGGACAATTGTGTCCAATTCTGGGCACCAAACTTTAGGAAGGATGAGAAGGCCTTACAGAGGGTGCAGAAAAGATTTACTAGAATGGTTCCAGGGATGAAGGACTTCAGTTATGTGGAGAGACTGCAGAAGCTGGGGTTGTTCTCCTTAGAGTAGAGAAGGTTGAGAGGAGATTTGCTAGAAGTGTTCAAAGTCATGAAGGGTTTAGATAAAGTAAATAAAGAGAAACTGTTCCCATTGGCGGAAGGATCAAGAACCAGGTGATTGGTAAAAAAACCAAAGGCGACATGAGGAAAAACTTTTTTATGCAGCGAGTAGTTATGATCTGGAATGCGCTGCCTGAAAGCATGGTGGAAGCAGATTCAATTGCGGCTTTCAAAAAGGAATTGGATAAATAATTCAAGAGAAAACATTTGCAGGGCTACGGGGAAACGGGGGGGGGGGGTGGGGAAATGGGACTAACTGGATTGCTCTTACAAAGAGCCGACACGTGCTCGATAGGCCGAATGGCCTCCTTCTGTGCTGTAACCGTTCTATGAATGCTGTGCACAACTGAATCCGTTTAACACTTTTTTTTTTTAAGTAAAGTACCCGAGTTAATTTACTATCAACCTGAATTTAACATGCAAAGCACAGCTAAACATATTCACAAATCAGCCAAAAAAATGTTTAAAACTTATTTACGTTGGCCAAGATGGGATTGGCTGGCCTCACGTCAAGTTGGGACTAGCTTTACTTTTGAACTGTTTAATGTAAAACTTCAATGTGAATTTCAACCGTGGCTCAATGGTAGCATTTTCACCTCTGAGTCAGAACCCTGTGGGTACAAGTCCCACTCCAGACACTTAAGCACAAAATCTAGGCTGACACTCCAGTGCAGTACTGAGGGAATTCTACACTGTTGGAGGTGCCATCTTTCAGATGAGTCTTTAAACCGAGGCACCATTTGCCCTCTCAGGTGGACGCAAAAGATCCCATAGCACCATTTCAAACAAGATCAGGGGAGTTCTCCCCATTGTCCTGGCTAATATTTATCTGTCAACCAACACCAAAAAACAGACTACTTGGTCATTATCTCATTGCTGTTTGTGGGACTTTGCTATGTGCAAAATTGGCTGCCGCATTACAACAGTGGCTACACTTCAAAATTATTTAACTGGCTGTAAAAAGCGTTGGGACGTCCTGAGGTGTTACATAAATGCAAGACTTACTTTCTGAAATAATGTTTTACTAAAAATCTATTGTCAAATTGGTAAGCTCCTGAACGAAAAGTGTAGAAAAATGAAGAGCTAAGAAGTCTTTCAGGGATTGTGCAGTCTGTAAGAAGTACACAGTCACTTGAGGATTGTTACAGATGTGTATGTGTATATATATATATATATATATATATATACATATACATACACACATATATATATACATACACACACACATATATATACATACACATATACATACACCACACTAAGCAATTTGACACTGCACTACGTGTACAATCTCCCCACAGATATAAGCAAAAACGTTAGCAGTGCTGTAGTAGAATAAGAATTATTTTATTTATAGGTTGATTAATCCTGGGTCACCATTCAATACACAGCCATTTACCTGCCATTTACTGTGGACTATATTGTAAAGCTACTGAATCATTACAGATGTCAGAATTACTTGGATGAAATTGCTGCATTAGTGTGTAATCCTGGGACACAGGAATAACTTAGGAATCTGTCTTTTATCTCTGGAACTAGTGGTGTAATAAAAATGAGGCAGTTTGCCTCCCCTATCAAGGGCACTATAAAAGATTGATACCAATGACTCCATATTCAACAGATATTAACATATTCCTACAGGAACAGACCACTGATGCATATTAATGTATTTGACATACCAGCCTGAAGCTTTTGTCAGAAACAGCTAGCAGTAACCAATTTTACTCTTTTTGCACCATGACCAGCAAGGAAGGCTACTATAATGCCAAACTGAACTCTTGGTTGTTTTTCTGCAGTGATTATAAAATCAACGTAAAATCCGCCAGAATTATTCACTTCCAAATGGAATATCACAATGTCCACAAACTTTAATCAAGTGAATGTAATGATGTATTGGAGCTCTATAGAGCCATCTAGTGTTCAGAAATGGGAATGCTATATAAACACCATGAGGTAAAATTGTTCCTCGTTGTGCCTGTATTCCGGGCAGGAACGGCCGTTACGGGCATTGCCATATTGGTAAAAGTGGCTTTGCAGGCGTCCCCAGTAGCCGTCTTTAATAGGCGTAAGGCACCTTGAACATGCTAATGAGGGGCCTAACACCTGTTTAAGGAACTTTCCCTGAAATATGTTGGCACTGAGCGGAGCAGAGCACGGGCCTGCTTCGCTCAATTTTTTGGCACCTAATGCGGCCTAACCTGTGGTTCATAAAGGGATCACTGAAGGTCGCCACCAAACAGGTAAGAACATTTTTTTATGTGGAACCAGGATATGGGGATAGCAGGACGGCTCCTCCCGGTTCCACAGGACTCCTGAAGGACGATGCTGGCCTCCTATTTGCCCCGCCCCTCCCATTCTTTCCTCCTCCCCCCCACTCTCAGGACCCACCCGACAGCCACACATAGCTAGGCAGCTGGCCCAAATTTGTCCCAGTGAAACCTGCAAGCTGCCTCTTGGTGCCAGTTCAGCAACCCGCAGCTTGCCAGCAAAATGCTGATGAGGCTTGACGCCCATTTTCAGGTGAGCCTCATGCCTTTGGTTTCTGGTTCGTGCTGGGAACGTGCGGCCCATTTCAAGCCCAAAAATGGGTCTAAACGCATTTTTAGCCCCATGTACTCAGAGAAGAAAGCAAACATTTTCAAAAGCAGTTTGACAGATGCTGGACATTCTCCCATGAGGAGGTGGGCAAACAGTTACAAGCCTTTACGTGGTGTTAGCACTGAGATGCAAATGGATGGGTTAAAACTCTCAGGTCATGTGAAGCTAGAAGGAAATGTTGCAGAAGCATGGCAAGAAATCGAAAGGGCATCATGTCTATGCATCAGCAACAGTTAGAAACAAAACAGAAGGTCAGACCAATACTTGGTTCTATGCAATAGATGAGGAACTGGAGGAGGTATAATACATTTACAAATGCTGAGGGAAAGGACAAATGGAACACAAAATTACTAATGGACAAGTTTGAGGAAAATTTTCCATCTTAGAAATTTTTTAATATCAGGTTTCAAGCTCAAGGAGAAAGCATTGATCGATTAATAGAATCACCAAAAGAGGCCAAGTCTTGAGTACAGATCCCTCAGAAAAGAATTCATTAAAGAATTGTAATCTCTATAGTAGCCAGATTATTAAGAGAAAAGAATCTAGATCTACAGAAAGCAATTGATATTTCCAGAGCAACAGCCCAGCAAAATGCAACTAGAACAACGGGAGCAATATTAGTAGTGCTATAAGTAACATGGGTGGAGCAGAGATGTCACGACAGACAATGGAAAGCATCATCACCAGCTGGTTAATAGATTTTAAGTATTGTGGTAAATCTCGTGAGAGGAAAAAATGTCTAGCAAACATGTATGTGGTGTAACTAACAAAACCACTGCTAAACTATGTAAAGCGAAAACAAAACCATCCTTGTTAGGCAGGCAAGGAATGAAAAAGTCAGCCAGTGAGAGCAAGAATGAATTTTTTTATGGACATGATTTGGGCAAATGATGATGCTGAATGTTGGCTTCAAGATGAATGACAGAGTAGTTCACTTTAAGCCACACAGAGCTTAATTTAATGCCATGCTACAGTCAGTGAAGTATAGGATTGAGCAAGTTTAATGAAAAGATGGTGATGTGCTCTGGCCATAACATAAAGCCAGTAGGAAAATGTAACATGGTGCGTGAATAGAAAGAAAATACCAAAGTCTAGAATTTCAGATTCTGGAACAGTGAGTACAGGCAGCCTTTGGACTTCAGGCATACCAACAGTTATGACTGATGAAAATAATTGATGCAGTCAGTAACAATAAATAAAAGTGACAGAAGTATGGTGTTATATTTAAAGGCTTAGGATGCACTGCGGGAAAGCAGAGCGTATGATTAAAGCCAGATGCTCAACCAGTGATACATCCACCAAGGAAAATGCCAACCACACTTTGAGCTACATAGAATGGAGAAACTTGGTATAACAAATAAAGTCAAAGAACCAAGCCAGTGAGTCAGCTATATGCTTACACTTGTCAAGCCAAACAATGAATGACTGTGAAAATTCGACCACCTTAAAGATTTAAATAATGCTATAAAAAGAGAATATTTTGCAATGCAGATTATAGAGGAAGTAGCGTCACAGTTACCGAATGCTGAAATCTTTAGCACACTTGGTACAAATTGTGGCTTTAGGCAAGTACATTTTGATAAAAACTAGTCAAAGTTTTGCACATTTACTGGTCCTTTGGGAAGGATGCCTTTTGAGATCACCTCAGCTCACAAATTTCCAGTGCATAATGTCATAGTTGATAGATGACACTGAAGGAGTGGAGCTTATTATAGATAGACCCTGAGTTGGGGAGAGAACGAACAGAGGTATGAACAAAGGTGGGAACAAGTCCTGCAACTGATAAGAGAACACAATGAGCCGGAAATTGCTTGTAAAATAACGGTGAGCCTGACAGTGCTCTCCGTTATTAATGGGCAAATTGAAAAGCAAGTTCTAGCGACTGCACATGCGCAGTTAAACGGCAAAATCTGGAACTTGCTCTTCCCGATTCCCTGCTGATCTAACAGCTTCACGTTAAAGGGACCTCGCAGACAGGAATCAATGGAGCAGCGCCAACTTGCTCTCCTGCCCAGCTGGAAACTAACCAATCTCACCAGAAAAAAAGTACGCTGAGTTATACCAGGTTAACTTTTTCTTTCTGTCTCTTTTAGCTCAGTCTTTTAATCTTACCCTTTATTTCGCCTTCTCTACCTGATTTTATAGTACATTTACTAATTTTATCTGACACTTCCTGGTTCTTACTCTGTGCAATTTGCCAATGAGCTTCACTTCCTGGTTTGCTTCAAACTGATTGGTGGAGGGGACACAGAGATTCTTTTCCTCGCTCACACAGCCCAGGAAAGAACGCTGCAGTTTTTTGAACTCACATTTGAAGTAAGTGGTCGCCAAAAAGACCGCAGCAACTTAGTGGGTGAGTTCAAATTTAAGGAGTAGCGGCACCGTTGGTTCACCGCTTAGAGCAATTTCTGGGCCGATGAGATAAGAACAAGTGCAAGCTCAAAGTACCGACAAAGCAGGGGGACTCAGATGGAGGCAACCAAACATAAATAAACAAGCAAAGAAGCAATAGAATATTGGCATGCTGAGCTAAGCAAGGTACTGCCCAATTTTTCAGATGCCACAAAGCTGCCCAGAAGGTCACTTGGAAAAGACATAGTATGGCAAGGCAATGGATTGATAGGCACGACAGGAGCTTTAAAGAGCTGCAACACTTGGTGCTGGAAACCCAAAGGCTAAAATATTACAACGTGACTAGGCCACCGAGAATTAGTGTTGATGCTACAAGGCCCATGCTATCCACAACTTTATTTTGGACATTGGCTTCACACCATGGCTTTAATGGAAGCTGGGCTTATGGGTGGCAACATGTTTCCCCTTACTGAAGCCTCCCCACCTGACTATACTTTCCACTGGCTGGCTATATTTTCCACCACCTGCCCTACCCAAACCGCCGCAGTGACAGGGTGGCCCTCGTCACCAAATCAAACCTTGATCTCTCCCCCTACTCCTCTGGTACATTCTACTCCCTCGAGCACCTCACTTTTTATTCTGCCCCCTTGACCCTCCTTTCAAATCCTCATTCCCTTTTGACCCTCAAGCCTTACCCGAGCTTCTCATTGAGATATCCTTCCTCACCCTCTGCACCGAGCAACTCCTCGTTCTCAATGATTTCAATCTCCATCGCAACTCACCTTGTTCTCACTCCTCTGATTTCACTGCCCTTCTGTCCTCCTTAAACTTCTCCCTCCATATAAACTCTTTTACCCACATTCATGGGCACCCCCTCGACCTTGCCATCTCAGGTGGCCTCTTCACTCAAATCATCGTGATCACAGACAAGACCATCTCCAATCACTCTGTTGTATCCCTCACCACCTACATCTCCCTATCCCCCTTCCTTCTGTATCTGCTCTGAAATAAACTCTTCCCCAAATTACTAATAACTGAACTTTCAAGCTGCCAACTGCCTAGCTTTTGGCCCTCTATTCGCCATGAAACTTCAGCAGCTGACTATCTGCTTTGATGCCCTCGTCCCCAGTAAATCTTTAACTCTCTCCCATCCTAGTCATTGCCCGTGTTATGGCCCCATCATTGTTCCCTCAGGCCCAAGGGGCGCAGACTTGAGCGTATCTGATGCACAGCTGGTTTAGCAATCCATCGCCAGATCAGGCTGGACCAATTCAATCGGGCCCCACTCTCCTCTGCCAAAACCTTTCACTTCTCCAGGATCATCCGGAGAGCAAAGATAACAACCGGCTTTCTTTTCGCCACTACCAACAATCTCTTCAAACCCCTTTCTCCTTCCCCTTCCAACAATGTGCGAGAATTCATGGATTTCTTTGTCAACTAGATTGAGACTATCCATTCAGCTACCTCTGCTGCTTTCCCCCCTTCCCCACCAAACCAAACCTTCCCCCAGGCTTCCTTCTCCCTAGACCTGAATCCTCATCTTTCTCCAGTCCCACTCTTGTCTCCCCTCATACCCTCTTTGAGCTCATCTTTTCCATGAGATTCACCTTCTGCTCCCTTGACTCCATTCCCACTAAACTACTGACTCCAAGTTCTCTTCCTAGCCCCCATACTAGCCGATATTGTAAATGGTTCCCTTTCCTCTGGTACTATCCACCTCCCTTTCAAACTGCCGTCATCACCCTCTCCTCAAAAAACCCATCCTCTGTCCTTGCAAACTACTGCCCCATCTCCAACCTCCCTCTCAAATTACTTGAACATGCTGTAATTTCCCAGATCCGTGCCGATCTTTCCCGCAACTTAAAGTTTGAATCTCTCCAATTATGCTTCCACTCCTGCCACAGCACTGAAACAGCCCCAATCAAATGACCCTGGTACACTATCCCGCCTTATCCTCCTCGACCTTTGACACAGTCGAATACACCATCCTTCTCCAATGTCTCTCCTCAATTATCCAGCTTAGTGGGACTTCTCTCACTTAGTTCCACTCTTACTTATTCAATCATTGCCAGAGCATCTCCAGCAATGGCTGCTCTTCCCACCCCTACATCATTACCTCTGGAGTTTCCAAAGGATCTCTCCTCTTCATCATCTACATGCTGCTGCTGGGCAACATCTTCTGAAGGCATGGCGTCAGCTGACGACACCCAGCTCTTCTACTTCACCACTGCTCTCAACTCCTCCACTGCCTTTGTGTTGTCAGACTACTTGTCTGACATCCAGTCTTGGATGAGCCAAAATTTCCTCCAATTAAACATTGGGAAAACTCAAGCCATCGTCTTCAGCCCCCGTCACAAACTTCACTCCCACCCAGGCCAATGTCTCAGATTGAACCAGACTGTTCGCAACCTTGGTGTTCTATTTGACCCCAAGCTGAGCTTCCCACCCCATATCCTCTGCATCACGAAGACCACCTACTTCCACCTCTAACATCGTCCACTTCTACCCATGCCTCAGCTCATCTGGTTTCATCTCTGGACTTGACTATTCCAATGCCTTCCCAGCCGGCCTCCCACCCTCCACGCTCTATAAACTTCAGCTCATCCAAAGCTCTGCTGCCATATCCTATCCTGCATCAAGTCCCACTTGCCCATCACCCCTGTCCTCGATGACTACATTGGCTCTCTCCAGAACTCTCCACTCCTCCGAGTCTGATATCTTGTGCATCCCCCACACCCTTCAATGCTTTATTGGTGACTGTGCCTTCAGCCATCTAGGACCTACGCTCTTAAAATCCCTCTCTAAACCTCTCAACTTCCTTCCTCTCCTTTAAGATCCTCCTTGAAACCCATTTCTTTGACCGAGCTTTTGGTTACCCTTCCTAATATCTCTTTTGTTGGCCCAGCATCCAATTTTGTACTTTTCTCTTAAAAGATTTGGTGGTCTCTGCCTCAACCACTCCCTGTGGCAAAACATTCCATGTACCAACCACTCTCTGCGCAAAGAAATTTCTTGTAACCTCTTATGACTATTTAAAATAGTCTTTTCCTATTAACTCTACTAAGAGCCTTCATAATTTGAAAAATCTTTCTTAAATCTCAGCTTAGCCTTCTCACACCAAAATGTGTATGGAAGAAATTTGTGGTATAGAATTATTTAAATTGCCACAGTACAATTTAACAGTATAACACAAGAAAGGTACAGAGTTGTACGTAGGCAATGCATTGAGTCAAAACTTGTGGTGTCACGTTGGTTTGTTAAGTAACTAATGGGGTGCTGCAAGGATCAGTGCTTGTGCCTCAGCTGTTTACAACCTATATTAATGACTTAGATGAAGGGACCGAGTGTAATGTATCCAAGTTTGCTGACGATACAAAGCTAGGTGGGAAAGTAAACTGTGAGGAGGACGCAAAGAGTCTGCAAAGGGATATGGACGGGTTAAGTGAGTGGGCAAGAAGGTGGCAGATGGAGTATAATGTGGGGAAATGTGAAATTATCCTCTTTGGTAGGAAGAATAGAAAAGCACAATATTTTTTAAAAGACGAGAGACTTGCACACGAATCACAGAAAGTTGACATGCAGGCACAGCAAGTAACACTGGTGCCAGACAAGTGCCAGGCAATAGCCATCTCCAACAAGAGAGAGTCTAACCACCTCCCCTTGACATTCAACGGCATTACCATCACCGAATCCCCCACCATCAACATCCTGGGGGTCACCATTGACCAGAAACTTAACTGGACCAGCCATATAAATACTGTGGCTACAAGAGCAGGTCAGAGGCTGGGTATTCTGCAGCGAGTGACTCACCTCCTGACTCCCCAAAGCCTTTCCACCATCTACAAGGCACAAATCGGGAGTGTGATGGAATACTCTCTACTTGCCTGGATGAGTGCAGCTCAAACAACACTCAAGAAGCTCAACACCATCCAAGGCAAAGCAGCCCACTTGATTGGCACCCCATCCACCACCCTAAACATTCACTCCCTTCATCACCAGTGCACCGTGGTTGCAGTGTGTATCATCCACAGGATGCACTGCAGCAACTCACCAAGCCTTCTTCGGCAGCACCTCCCAAACCCGCGTCCTCTACCACCTAGAAGGACATGGGCAGCAGGCACATGGGAACAACACTACCTGCACGTTCCCCTCCAAGTCACACACCAACCCGACTTGGAAATATATCGCCATTCCTTCATCGTCGCTGGGTCAAAATCTTGGAACTCCCTTCCTAACAGCACTGTGGGAGAACCTTCACCACACGGACTGCAGCGGTTCAAGATGGCGGCTCATCACCACCTTCTCAAGGGCAATTAGGGATGGGCAATAAGTTCTGGCCTTGCCAGCGACGCCCACATCCCATGAATGAATAGAAAAAAAAATTAGGAAAGCAAGTGGTATGTTAGCCTTTATTGCAAGAGGGTTGGAGTATAAGAGTAAGGAGGTCTTGCTGCAATTATATAGGGCTCTGGTGAGACCACACCTGGAGTACTGTGTACAGTTTTGGCCTCCTTACCCAAGGAAGGATATACTTGCCTTAGAGGCGGTGCAACGAAGGTTCACTAGATTGATTCCTAGGATGAGAGGTTTGTCCTATTGAGGAGAGATTGAGTAGAATGGGCCTGTATTTTCAGGAGCTTAGAAGAATGAGAGGTGATCTCATTGAAATGTATAATATTCTTAGGAAGGCTTGACAGGGTAGGTGCTGAGAGGCTGTTTTCCCTGGCTGGAGAGTCTAGAACTAGGGGACATAGTCTCAAGATAAGGGGCCGGCCATTTAGGATTGAGATGAGGAACAATTTCTACACTCAGAGTTGTAAATCTTTGGAATTCTCAGAGGGCTGTGGATGCTCAGTCGTTGATTATATTCAAGGCTGAGATGGATAGATTTTTGGACTCTAGGGGAATCAAGGGATATGGGGATCGGGCGGGAAAGTGGAGTTGAGGTCGAAGATCAGCCATGATCTGATTGAATGGCGGAGCAGGCTCGTGGGCCGTATGGCCTACTCCTGCTCCTATTTCTTATGTTCTTAAGTTCTTATTTCCTGAAGGAAGGGAAATGTAATGATATGTTAATTTTGTTTAGAGGTGAGAAATGAAATGGATATATAAACATCCTTGGCCCAAAGTACATATTCCCAGCAGAAGTGGGTGTAAGAGGCCCGGGGAAGCCCAACATTGGGGCAGGATCTGGAAAATCCAGGTCTCCACCCTGAAGACAACGGCCTTCTAATTGCATGGGGGCCTGGGTAAAGCGCAACTTATGTCCACTCCAGATATGACCCCTGACATCAGAAGGGGTGGGGTGGGGTGAGGGGAGGGAATTCTCACGCTGTCAATTTCCTCCACTCCAGTCTCTCCAGGGCCCAGCAACCTATTCATTGGGATGATCTCAGCGCACAGGTCCTTTTAGCAGCAGAGGTTGGGCCGACGTGGGGATTAAGGCCTGGACTTCCCATTAGAACACTAGCAGCCTATGTTAAAGCCACCCCTTTATAAAGCTGGCTGCTCCAGACAGCAGGCTAAAATTTTGGAGAGGCATGCTGAAGAGCAGCTTACATGTGCCACATTTTACACCCCCACCCCCCCAACCACACTCCTCGCAGAGACACCCAAGATGCAACTACATTGGTGTGGGTGCCCACCATTTCCATTTAAATGAGGTGACCTGATGCTGATTATGGATATGCCGGTGGGGCCAGGAGCAATGGACATCAATGTCCATTCCACTGCACTTCTGCTGTCAGAACAGTGGTAAGGTTTTTTGGTTTCCAGGTGCTCAGAGAAGGAAGCAGATATTTTGAATAATAAAGCTAGAGATATGCAGATTCCTGAAAGTTGTAGTTCAAAATAGGCTACGAACCTACTGCGACTACTGGAAGATCTTGTTCTAACAGTTACCTGTGACACGTGGAATGAAAGATAGGCTGATATCCAGGTCACTGGAGTTCCATGCATCAGATGTCTTCAGCTCCAGTAACACATTGTCAGCTGTCTGGATCTTTTCCATTGCTCCATTGGGGCAGAACAAGCCGACGACAGATCTGGCCCCATCCTTGCAGAAAGTACTCATGTTGTACATCAAGTTGCCACTGCAGCTCTGGCCCGGCAGAAGTTGCTGGAGCTTCAATCTTTTGGAGACCAACTCTATCGTCATCTCAGGCGGTGAGTCAAGTACCCATTTGAAGGTTTGTTGAGGCACTGGTAACGTGGAAAGTACAGCTGGCAAGGTCAAGCCCATATTTCTCACAGAACACATTTCCAAATCTTCACAGGCTTTGCGAGAAAGGAAAAGAAAGAAGAAAAAACAAGTAATTTTTGACTGGAATAGGCAGGATAATCTTTAATCTTTAGCCACAGTTGACCCTAAAATTCTGGGATGAATTGGGATTTATTTTCCGGTTCATGGAACATTTTCCATGTGATTTCTAAATCCAGGGGCAAAATAAGGAGAATTAATATAAAGCTCCCCAATAGCTCACTAAGTAAAGTTAAGATAACCACTTATCTAGTTTCTAATTGGTCTAGTTTTCTTTAAAAAAAAAGTCAGATACATTTTTAAAAAATTCCTGCATAAAAGATTCATTGCACAGATGTGTGATCAGGCAGTTCCAGTGCTAACACATATCTGATTGAACCCACATGTTGTATGCATTCAGCAGTTTTAAAGTTTCCTGTTCCCATCCAATTTTAAACTAGGAAAAACTGTCAGAAAAATGTTCCTCAACTTCAACATTTTAAACAGCAACTCTACTGCACCAGGATGGTGTTTCCATTCCCCACCCTAGCCATCTTTGTGGCCTATCCAAATGGACTGCTCATTATTGCCGAATTATGAAGTGTTTTGGGCTGTGCACTCTGCCAAACTTATCTCATGTGGGGCCCTTATAACCAGCAGAGAGAGGAGAGTTTCAACCCATCAATCCAGAGAGGATTCAAACTCAACTCCCAGTGGTGAAAGACATTGTACAGCTCTCAAAATATGTTTTACTTGGTCTCTTGACCTTACTAGGCCAGGGGTTTACAAAGGTCATAGCACTAGGTTTTACCGTTATGGGTGCTCCACTGACCTGGGGAAGAATGGGAATGTTATCGGTAGTGACCCATGCTCTGCCATTCCCTGTCTGATAGTGATGCCAGCGGTGTGCTGGAAATTTATTCAGATCTATCCAGGAATATGTATTCAATGATGCAAAACAGCACCTCACACCCTAATGAAAAAAAAGCACCATTAGGGTACCGCAGGGTGTATGGGCATAAGTTGGTTTGTGCAAGCCCCCAACCCCTATCCTCTGATAATTTATGTTCCCTGCTGTGCTGTTTTGTGAAGGTGCTGAGCAAAGACCAAGCACTTCCTCACAAGGGGAGGGAATGGCAGATGGAAAAACTAATCACCATAGCAAAAGAACCAGAGGGGAGATGAGGAGAATTTTTTTTATGTAGCGAGTTGTTATGATCTGGAATGCACTCTCTCAAAAGGTGATGGAAACAGATTCAATAGTAACTTTCAAAGGGAATTGGAAATATACTTGAAAAGGAAAAATTTGCAGAGCTATGGGGAAAGAGCGGGGATGTGGGACTAATTGGACAGCTCTTTCAAAGAGCCGGCACAGGTACTAGTGCTAGACTAAAGAATGGCATTAGTAGAAGGCTCTGACCAGGTCACCTGCATCCTGTGGCAGCAAGTTCATGGCCTAGTGACAAAATAGAGGGATTGCATAATCCTCAAACCACAACTTGCTCCTAGGGAACTGTGCCCAAAACAAATCTTGCCCAAAGCTTGTAAAGTACATGCTTATTCTAGTCATTTCGGAGATAAATCGAAGAAAACCGAAAGGAGGTGAAAATACAAAAGTACTCAAAAATCTAGATAGCACATCTTTAAACAAATGTTGCTGTCTAGGAAAGTAAGAAGTACTTACAGACATTCTTGGTGGCTTCTGCGACGATGTCCTGTGTTCTGTTACAGTCAATGTGGAAAGAGACATTCAGGCGATCTCCAGGCTCCAGCTGCAATTCAGAGGTACAGTCGGACAAGACTGGAAACTTGCAGATGCAGAACGGAGTCGAGGGCTTCTTTAATTTCTGTTTAAATTTCACAGAAACACCGTCTTCTTTTTTAATTTCAATTTCAAGCCTCTCTGCAGGATGTTTAAAAAAAAGATTCAAATGAGACCCAAAATTTATTAGTTTTCTAAAATTAAACTTGGTTTTAGAGTTTCCCAGGTGACCTGTTGGGTAAACACATTGCCAGATGTAATATTGATCCATACAGATCAGGAAGCTCCTAGATTTGATCCCACGTTTGTTTTGGGTTAGTTGCAACCAATGCAAATTAATCTTTAAAAAGTCCTAGAAAAGTCCATTGGATTTGTAACATAATTTCACACTTAATACCCATTTAAAGTTTATCTAACTTTTACCATTTTACTGCTTAAATAGGAGGACTAAAAATAGCATATTCTGAGGAGCTATGGAATATGATCTATATACAGCATTGGTCTTAACTTAAAAGACATTTATAACGTCAACTTGCTTGAGGGTTGTATAGCAACGTTTGAATTGCTGGTTTACTTTACTTAAAAGGATCAAATTAGCTGACTTCCTTGATTATATTAGTATCAATGTACTTTTAGTCTGAAAGACCCAGGCCCCGGGAATCCAGGGCCATTCCGTCCGGTGTACTCTCTCCAGAGTTTCGGCAGGAATCTGCTGCAATGATCTGGCTATGCATCATTTATGCCTACATTAAAGGAGCTAAAAGTGTTTGTTTTGACATGTAAGGGTTTAAAGGCGGGACAAAGGTTGGTTCAAAATTCTGCTGCTTGATCAGAATGAACAGCTCAGTTCAACCCTTTGCTTGATGGATGTAGTAAGCTGGAACAGAAGATTTGCTCGAAGATGTAAAAGATCTTTGTTCAGCATTATTAGAATTTTTTTGCACTCAATCTGAAGCCATTCTTATGAAAGGCAATTGATTCATAATGGGAAGTAAACGTATAAATAATTAAAAGTCTTGTGCATAGAAGAAACTTCCTGCACACAAACCTTACTTCCTGTTATCATAATTTTCTGTCACCCTTTTATGTCAACATTTTATAATTGAAAAAGCGTATGTCAGCATTTTGTCAGACTTTCTTGATAAACCAATCGAATCACCCCAAATATTTATTGAGAAAAACAATGACTTTTTTTTCTCTCAGTAACTAAAATTTCTAATCTCCAAAAAAGGTTTTAAATAAAAATTTTAAAATTCAAAAAATACATTTTCCACAATAACATGATTAGATTTACTTATTGAATTGTCTTTTGTGCCTTTTAATAACTTCCATAACGCTTTTACTTCAAGCTTCAAATCGGTCTCAAAAGCTAGGGCTCCAACGAGATATTTTTACCTCAGCAGCTGGACTGTACATCCAACCACATCTGTGCACTCTGAGCATGTGCAGTTTGCAGAATTTCCCAGCATGCACTCTGCGAATCAGCATGAGTTACTGCAGAAAGATGGTCCCTCATTCTGAGGATTTGAAAATTTATTTGCTTTTATAAAAAAAAAAGATTTTGAAACAAACTGGCGATTGAATCCTCAAAGTTTTATTTCAGGTATGTCTGACATCCACTTAAATTAAGCGCCTTGGGATGTTTTACTATGTTAAAGGTGCTATATAAATGCAAGTTGTTGTTTATTGGCCATGGCTGCTTTGTCAACTGTGAACTGACTACAGTTGTGATTAGAGCAGATTTGTTTTTTTTTTGTTGACAGTTCGTAAAGAAAACAAAAAGATTGTTTATTGAGAATGTATTTTTTTTTATGGGCTCACTTTTTTCGACCAAAAATTCAGTTTGAAAACATCTATCTCTGCCGAATAATTTTTGAGGCAGAAGGAAATTTTTGACACAAAAACTTGGAAATTGCATAATCAACAAACTTGAGCATTTTGAGGTCATTTGTTTACAGAAATTTATATTTATTAAAAGACTATGGGGGTGAAATTCAACTTCGGCAGGGTTGAAAAATGGGCAGTAGTGGATCAGGCTCCCGACTTTCCTTTCCAAAGCCCCGAAAATCCGCAGGCTATGATCCCAGTGCTTATGCCAGGATCATTCCTGCCAGTGCCCTCCTGTACTGACCTTGCTGCAGTATGGGGGAGGGGGGGGGGTCAATGGGAAAGCACCTAATTTGCATGGGGCCAGTGGGCACAAGAACCACTACTGCCTCCTCTCCTCTCCTGCCCCATGCAGCCAGAAAATCCGTCTCCTGGCCATCTTTGCAGGATGGGTGTTGTTCACCCTCCGCCCCTCCCAGACCCCATGGAACCCTTCTACACCCTGCGTAATGGGGTGGATCCCCCACGCCCCTCAAAAAATTCTATCCTTGGGAATTCAGGCTGCTTCCCTGCCGTGGAAGCCCCCCATCTCCTACGGTGGGACCAATTTCCATTGATCCGACAGCCAGTACACCTCATCTCTCTCAGCATACTGGCCGTCTGCTCTAACTGAGCCAGGCAAGCGGGAATTCCCAGCATAGCGAGTTCCCACCCCTGTGCTCTGCCCCCCGATGTCATTTTCCTTGTAAGTGGTGGGCAGAAGTTCCACCCCACATAAAGCCGCCTGAAAAATCCTGGAAATAGCAGGGATCTGGGGCAACCAGGTCCCCTTGCTGTTTTCTGGTGGATTCCACTGGACTCCCACTGGAGTTACAGTGGGAATTCAGCAGAACCCTTCAATGAAACTCAGAGTCAAATCTCCACTTCTGCGCCCAGGTGCACACCGGGAGCACATATCAGGAAAATGCGCATCCCCAACCCCCAATTTTAATATCTTACATTTTGAAGAGAGTTTGATAGTGAAACATTAGACTACATTAAATCCAATAAGCAAATTACTGAAAGTGGGATAATGTATCTCAAATATCATCACTCTGAGGGCAGTGTATGGAAAAGGTATAGGTTTCGCTTGTAAGGGCAGAGGCCCATTTACATGAGCCACTGAAAGAGAAGACAATTCTATACAAAACAAAAATTGTTCTGGGTGGCTCATGTACTTTTTTTACGGTACAATTATCAATAATTTTCCACGCCTAAGGGACAAGTTTAAACATGACCACAAAATTCATTAGTATGGGGAAAGCCTATTAATATCTTGATTCAAATCGCAGTTGGCAAATTCTGTAGCACATTAAAGATTTATTTACCCCTCTGGTCATTCTTGGTCAATAGGCAAAAATTATAACCGTATCTTATTAGGAGCAGTACAGTCGGGTAATTAATCTCACTCAACCTTTTGGTTTCAAGTATGTTCTCTTCAGGAATAATGTTTTTGCCTGTTTCTATTTCCAAGTAAGACTTTTGTGACGTACAGTCACTTGAAAAAGGAACTTAAATGAATCAAGTGTAAATGTGATCCTTTACATAACTGCCTGCTAAATTGTCCAGTGGTATAAAAAGAGAAGAGGTTTGCAGCCAACAATGGGTGGTGGGACATTAAAATATTTTAAATTGACCTTGACTGTTATCTTCCCTACCCTTGCCTCTGTTGGGTAACCATGGTGATAGACTTTGGAAAACCCAGCAGTGAGACAAAAACAATCTATTTGATATGGCTGTTCCAATTTGTTTGATTGTCAGAAGCAGCAACCCTCTGTCCAGACTCCCAAAGAACCACAGCATAATTGGGCATGCATATTTAAACTCTTTTTAGATCAAACTTAAGCAGTGGGATAAAGTTGAGTCATTGGCGGCTCCGGCATTCCTTGGCTTCGTTCTTGCATCTAAGCCTGGAATAAAAATTGCAGGCTTGTATAAACTGAATATACAGGAATGTGATACTAAAGTTATGAGCATATAGCTAGGTAGTGATTTGTTCATGCAGAATGCAGGTGTTGTGTCAGATACAATCATGAGTAAACATGTGCAGAAAAGATAGTTGTGTTGCACATTGTGGCTATGTATGACTGTTCCTGTTTGCAATATAATGTTACATTAAACATAAGGGGTGATTTTCCTTGCTGTTTCTGGTCCATTAGTGTTGCTGAAATAGCGCAAGAAATTTTCTTCAGCCAGGAAACTCGCAGAGAAACCGTTTCTGGCACTTGTGTGCCTTTAAATGGCTTCCCTAAGGTTGCTTGCTCTTCTTGTGCTGTTCCATAATATGCTTGCTGAATCACCACTCGCCTCAGCGGTAGTGTGGATGGGAGTTTCCTGGACTTACCCAACTACTGCACTCGGGGCAAGTTACACCTGTCTGTATGAAATGCAGCAATTGTCAGGATCAGTTATCAAAGTTGGAAGTGAGATTTTCCTGAGAGACAAAAGCCTACAGCTCTTGTATCAAAGATTTCTGAAGGTAGGGAACATTTTAAAAATACTTTAAAAATAATTTTGTCTACAAATACCTACACTTGCTTCCGACTGTTTCTCAGAACATTGGAGCATGGCAGATTTTCAAACCTGCCGCACCTTATGCCAACCAATGTTAGGGTTACGATGGAGGAGGTGTGGTTTTCCCAATGGACACCTATTCTCGTGCTTCTACTAGATGCCACCTGACAGCCAGAATCACGGGAGATGGTTGTCTCCTCATGCTGTATGGGTCATGGGGCTGAGGTGGCCTCCTGGCATGGAGCTGTGGCTGGCTGCATCTCTTGACAGTGTGTCTGGGCACTCTGGTCTTGCCTCTCATGATGCATTGAAGTTTCCAGCAGCTTGCATCAGTTTTACCCCTATGGATATGCAAATTAGCATACCCTGGAAATTCTGCATATTTTCCTCGAGGCCAGCAACGCCTTTTTTTAAAAAAAAGGTGCAACAGCAGTGTAAATCACATCAAGGAAATTCTGGGCCATAATAATGTGTAACTGTGGATGAAAGTGATAGTGCCAAATTACGAGGCCAAGCAGGAATGTTCCTACCCAACACCATGTGTACTGAAGTGAGGGATCATTACTTTCTGCCTTAAGCTAAGGAAGAGAACATAAATGAATAGGTGTTCGCTACAAGGAGTCTGCGCAATATTTTTTCCCATAAGGGACTCCCACATGCCTTGGAATCAGAAGTTTACCTTTATTGTCCAATATTTAGCCATATGGTAGTTTGGCCCAGGGAGTCGCAATAATAAAACCCCCTTGTCATATTAACTGGATACTATAATCTTATACATGCCACCATCTATACTTCTCCAATCTTCCAAAAGGCGGACTGATTAATATTTAAGTGAGACAAGGCTGAATGTAAATCTACAAACTGGTTCATTTTATAATTAAGTGAACAAGCTGAGTAACATTTATAATAAATCTCACCATACTTTGACTTAATTCAGTATCATCCTTGTAACATAGAAAATAATAAATGTGCCACACTGTCCATGTTAGTGGGTTAAATACCACTTTTCTGGTCAGTAATTCTGCTGATTCTTACAGGTTCTATCTTAAGGAGGTTATGTTCACTCCCTGTCTCCTGCAACAGATCTTCTTAAACATTGCCCAAACCACATGTTTCCCTGTCCTTCTGTTTCCTAGCCAACAGCTTAACCTCTCACCCTCTCCCAACACTCAGTATCTGAGAGTTGGTCAGTCATCAATTGAAATAAAAATGAGGCCGTTTCTCTAATCGGCAGCTGATCTGCAATGGCAGTTTTACACCTGGGCGGCAAATGAAAATTACCCCCAGTACACTGACCGACTGGCATTAACCTTTCTGACTACAGGAAGTACACCCTTATGCCTCAACACAGAGTCTCTCACAGCCCTCCTTTGGCTGAAGAGAAAACGAGACCCTTTTGCTTCACTGTTCCCAGCTCAATTTCTACAGGCTGACTTTCTCCACATAGAGAGGAGAAGCCAAAGTGCCCATTCTCTAACTTCTGAGAATTGGTTTGTTGAACTGCCAATCAAAATGATCACCTTCAATAAGGAACCTCCCCCTTTGTGGTGGGAGCCATGGCAACACCATTTCATACATAATTAGGTGTCCTGCTGTGCTCAATGAATGAAGCCAATCCAACATTGCAGATGATGAACCTCTTATGAGATGTGCTAATGAGCCTCTCCATTGTCTCAACCAATATGGTATTGTTAATATACACAATTCAGTTAATTACTTTGACCAGTAACCCAGCTAATGAACATCCCAGATAGCTTATACTTTCCTGAAAGTTAATCCTCTGTGGGCCAAACTGAACTTCATATCAAAATCATGATATAAATTAACCTGAAAATCCTTTCTAGGACAAATAGGTAAAAATCTCAAGACATGACACTAGTTATTAAACAAGCCTGACCTTATCTCTTCTCAATTATAGCAACAGAATATCTTACACTCACTGTGTATGCCAAACTAGAAAACTAAGCAAATCTGGCAAATAGCTTCTAAGAGTTGGCACAAAATCAAGGGCAATTAGGGATGGGCAATAAATGCCGGCCTTGCCAGCGACGCCCACATCCCATGAACGAATAAAAAAAACTGTTAACTCTAAAACAGCCCAGAATAAAAGCTGAATGACATGGGAAAACAAGTAACTACACTTAAAGTGCAATGGAACCAGGACTTGTATCTTATGCTTTAGGTATCCTCAACATTCCTTCATTTGTAATACAGAAAAAAATAATCCTGAAGGGAAATTCAAGAGTTGAAAACACAAGGCTGTTTTTCTAGGGAGGAGAAAGTTGGGGGCATGTTGGTTTTAGCACTTTATTGGGTACATTTTGCAATCGAAATGAACATGGATATTGCATTTTTTTTTAATGTAAAAAGGGCATTTGTTCAATTTTATTGAAAACTACTATCTATTTGCAATTTCAAAATTAATTATTTTCCTTCATATTTTCTTTCTCCTAATAGCAGATGATCTATTATTTGGAGAAAAAAAGTCTTAATTAATCTATTTTTTCAAACAATTTCCTAGTAGCAAACAGAACTGGGTGTTACTAACCACGGGATCATTGCAGTCAGGCCTGTATGTAGCAAATTTAGAATTTTACACAGACCTTCCGAATTCTGCACCGCCCCGCCGCCATTCCCTGTACCAACTGATACATCCCTCAGAAAATCTTCACATTAAAATATTGTGCATTCTGGTTAGTTTTCAACACTTATACTGAACAATTGTTTTCTTTAAGATGAAAGATCTAAATAACATTTGCATTTTCAACAGACCAACTAAACCCAGCTTCTCCAAAAGCTATCAGAGCAGTTACTATCCCCTCGCATCCCCAAAGTTCATAGAGGTACCCTACCCCTTCAGATCCAGTTCACTGATGATCTCCTAGTTCATGCTGGTACCGAGCTCCTTTCTCAATTCTATATAGCACACCTCTCCTCTCCTACTAGTTCAAGCTGGGACTCTTCTCCCTCAGTTCAAGTTGGCACTTTTCTCCCTCTTCCCCCCTCAGTTAATGCTGGCACTCTCCTTCCAAACCCACTCCAGTTGATGCTGGCTGGCTGGCTGGCTGGCTGGCTGGCTTGCTGGCTGGCTTCTTCCTTCATTCATTCCCCTCCCTAGTGCTGGCCTCTCCTTTTCCCCCAACCCCTCAGTTCATGCTGGTATCATGGAGAGAATTTAAGCATTTGACTTCCCGCTACAATTTTTGGCCAGCTGTAATGCATACTCTTTATTGTGCTTTTGCATTAGTTACATTTTTTTCTTTATGATCCCTCTCTCAATTAGGCATAAGAGTCAGCTGAGCATGGTTAAAACAATTACTTTCATTCAGTACCAAAATCATTGCATCAAGTTGGTCACAATGCAATTAAATCAGTGGACTAGTAAATCAAAAAGTTATAGATATTTAATAATCTGCCTTACAATTCCTTCCATGTTTCCTGTATGTTTAGATGCACAAAATACAATGTTCTGAGCAAAATTAATACAATCTATAATACCTTTCACAAAGAGAAATTAAGCTAGCAATCCTACACAGACTGTTTCATTGAGCTAAAGGAAGAGTTTTATACCGAAAGCCAAAAAAAAATATTGAACTAATTTGCATTTTTATTTTTTCACCAAACATCTCCACAATAAAATTGATTGAGGCAAATCCCTTGGCCACAGCACCAAGCATTTGCCAGAACTCCAGCAGGAGTCTAGCTGAACAGCTCGGAAAAAGGTTGGGACCCGGCACATCTTAGTTTGGTACTCCATCCACCCCTTACCAGGGCACTTATGCAGGTGGCTGGAGAGTTCCCCTCTTACTCAGCCCCGATGGGACCTGGTGTAACACTGGAGGCAGGCATACCCAGTGAGAAGAGGCTCACCGGCCCTCAAAAGGCACGTGGACCCCACAGGAGGGTGGGGGGAGAGGAGAGAAGAGAGTCTAGAACCTTAAAAAAAACTTTCAGGATGATTTTCAAATGTTGACAGATCAGCCTTTGTACACATGGGGGGAGGGGTGGGGAAGAGGACAAAGCATGTGGTCTCCATGGGAGGGGGGTCTCAGTGTCCCCATCCGTCCTCATGGTGGCTAGGTTATGGAGTTTCCTACAGCATGGGGGAGGCGGGTTCCCGAGGAATGCCTGTAGTGGGGGAAGCACCTGTTGGACCCATGCAAGTGAGGTGTCCTCCCAGAGACCCTGCAAACTCCTATGGGGTTAGGGCTGGAAGTCACCAGTGGGCCTAATCCCAGCATAACCCCCGGAATTGTGGTCTAAGGATTTTCAGGGCCTTCATTACTAAAGAACTCCTGTTTATATATCACGTCTAAATTCAGGACTTAATTATTTGGAACTTCTCTCCTCACTAAAATAATTAGAATCGTAGAAAATTTACGGCACAAAAGGAGGCCATTCGGCCCATCGTGTCCGTGCTGGCCGAAAATGAGCCACCCAGCCTAATCCCACTTTCCCGCGTTTGGTCCGTAGCCCTGCAGGTCATGGCTCTTCAGGTGCACACACAGGTATTTTTTAAATGAGTTGAGGGTTTCTGCCTCTACCACCCTCCTCAGGCAGTGAGTTCCAGACCCCCACCACCCTCTGGGTGAAAATATTTTTCCTAATTTCCACTCTAATCCTTCTACTAATCACTTTAAATCTATGCCCCCTGGTTATTGACCCCTCCGCTAAGGGAAATAGGTCATAAGAACATAAGAAATCGGAGCAGGAGTAGGCCAATCGGCCCTTCGAGCCTGCTCCGCCATTTAATAAGATCATGGCTTATCTGATCCTAACCTCAAATCTAAATTCATGTCCAATTTCCTGCCCACTCCCCGTAACCCCTCCTTCCTATCCACTCTACCTAGGTCCCACATAATTTTTACATCTCAATCAAATCACCCCTCAACCTCCTCTGTTCCAAGGAAAACAACCCCAGCCTATCCAATCTATCATCATAGCTAAAATTCTCCAGTCCTGGCAACATCCTCGTAAATCTCCTCTGTACCCTCTCTAGTGCAATTACATCCTTCCTGTAATGTGGTGACCAGAACTGTGCACAGTAATCAAGCTGTGGCCTAATTAGTGTTTTATATAGTTTCTGCTTAACATTCCTGCTTTTATATTCTATGCCTCAGCTAATAAAGGAAACCATTCCATATGCCTTCTTAACCACCTTATTTACTTGTCCTGCTACCTTCAGGGATCTGTGGACATGCACTCCAAGGTCCCTCACTTCCTCTATACCTCTCAGTATCCTCCCATTTACTGTGTATTCCCTTGCCTTGTTTGCCCTCCCCAAATGCATTACCGTACACTTCTTTGGATTAAACTCCATTTGCCACTTTTCTGCCCATCTGACCAGTCCATTGATATCTTCCTGCAGTCTACAGCTTTCCTCCTCACTATCAACCGCACGGCCTATCTTTGTGTCATCCGCAAATTTCTTAATCATGCCCCCTACGTTTAAGTCCAAATCGTTAATGTATACCACACAAAGCAAAGGACCTAGTACAGAGTAATTGTCCAGTTCTCCAGGATTGTCCTCCTTTAAGTTAACCATTTCTCTGCTGTTTTTGTCTGTGTTCTGTCTTAGACACACATAAATAAAAGATTTAACCAGTCCAACTGCGCAGAATTATTTCAAATTAAATAAGCAATAAAAAATGTCAAAAGTGAAATTTAACTGGTCACACTGGCACTCTTCCTTCTGCCCCTTCGATTAATCCTTCTATTCACCTTTCCCCACAACCCCAATTAACCAGGTAATAGTGGCACTCACCTTACACCCCTCCCCACTAAAGCACCTCATCTAACTTCTCTCTCCTCCCTACGTCAAAGCACAACTCTAGGTTTCCTATTTCCTACTGCTGCAATAAGAATATTATGCAGTTCCTGATCTTGTAGCAGCAGTGACAACAGTAGGTAGGAGCTCCCAAGTGACACTTGAAGAGGAGGGGATAAGAGAGGGAGAGGAGCTGGTTTGCATTGATTTGAAATGCCAGGGCTCCCAAAATGCTGACCATCTGTCAAATGCAGATGCCAGGCATAAAAGAGCTATTTATCACTGGTAATTAATCATACCTCTTTAGGGTTAGAGAGGGAGTCTCTCAATCAGTAATGCTTAGTGGGGACTGGGTGGCACAGTGGGTTAGCACAATGTCTTTGCACCACTCAATCAAATCCAGCCCAGAAAGCCTTCTCTCTGCTGTCTGTTGATTTTGAAGAATGAGTGCTATTGATTTCAGCTGGGTCTCCGGCTGGGAGGATGAAGAGAGATTAGTGGTGCTGTTCTTTGAACCACGTACATTAATTCAGTCCTCTCACTTCCTCAGGTTTAGTAATTCTTTTCTCTCCCTCCCCCCACACCAGTATCATTATCAGCACTTGTCAATTAAACTGGAAAAACAAACGAATGATATGAAATGCAAATCAGAATTTTTTATGTCTGATGTTTAATGGCAAGAAACTCTCCATGCAGCTATCGAGTTTTACTTTCCCAATACCTTGTGTGCTGTCCACAGTTCCAAGCAGATCACATGCCCCATCTTGAACCCTCTCCCAGTCTAGTCATTTACAAACACTAATCTGTGCAATGAAGCAGATTCCAAGTCGATATCACTCATACAACAAGCTCCATGCAATTACAGACACTGATTGAAAGAAGACAATTCAGCCAGAAGGCAAGCAAGTACATAAACATTACATAAGAATTAATTCATGTTGCTGTGGAAACGGGTTAAATTCTAATAAAACGCACAATTGGAAAGGTTGCACTTCCAGTCAGAATGGGCAGAATTAATTATATTTGACAGCACCTCAGACTCATTTGTTATGTAGATATATCTTAAATTAATTAGTTCAGCAATTTCCTGGAAAAAATGAATGTGGAAAAGCAAGTAGAGCCAAAGTGCTTCCTCACCAAGAAAAATCAACACCTCAAACTGCTCCCGCATCCCCATGGCCAGCTTTTATTTTGTTCGTTCATGGGATGTGGGCGTCGCTGGCGAGGCCGGCATTTATTGCCCATCCCTAATTGCCCTTGAGAAGGTGGTGGTGAGCCGCATTCTTGAACCGCTGCAGTCCGTGTGGTGAAGGTTCTCCCACAGTGCTGTTAGGAAGGGAGTTCCAGGATTTTAACCCAGCGACAATGAAGAAACGGCGATATATTTCCAAGTCAGGATGGTGTGTGACTTGGAGGGGAATGTGCAGGTGGTGTTGTTCCCATGTGCCTGCTGCTCTTGTCCTTCTAGGTGGTAGAGGTCACGGGTTTGGGAGGTGCTGTCGAAGAAGCCTTGGCGAGTTGCTGCAGTGCATCCTGCGGATGGTACACACTGCAGCCACTGTGCGCCAGTGGTGAAGGGAGTGAATGTTTAGGGTGGTGGATGGGGTGCCAATCAAGCGGGCTGCTTTGTCCTGGATGGTGGAGAGCGTCTTGAGTGTTGTTGGAGCTGCACTCATCCAGGCAAGTGGAGAGTATTCCATCACACTCCTGACTTGTGCCTTGTAGATGGTGGAAAGGCTTTGTGGAGTCAGGAGGTGAGTCACTCGCCGCAGAATACCCAGCCTCTAACCTGCTGTTGTAGCCACAGTATTTATATGGCTGGTCCAGTTAAGTTTCTGGTCAATGGTGACCCCCAGGATGTTGATGGGGGTTGTGGCGATTGTAATGCCGTTGAATGTCAAGGGGAGGTGGTTAGACTCTCTGTTTTTGGAGATGGTCATTGCCTGGCACTTGTCTGGCACGAATGTTACTTGCCACTTATCAGCCCAAGCCTGGATGTCGTCCAGGTCTTGCTGCGTGCAGGCTCGGACTGCTTCATTATCTGAGGGGTTGCGAATGGAACTGAACACTGTGCAATCATCAGCGAACATCCCCATTTCTGACCTTATGATGGAGGGAAGGTCATTGATGAAGCAGCTGAAGACGGTTGGGCTTAGGACTCTGCCCTGAGGAACTCCTGCAGCAATGTCCTGGGGCTGAGATGATTGGCCTCCAACAACCACTACCATCTTCCTTTGTGCTAGGTATGACTCCAGCCACTGGAGAGTTTTCCCCCTGATTCCCATTGACTTCAATTTTACTAGGGCTCCTCGGTGCCACACTTGGTCAAATGCTGCCTTGATGTCAAGGGCAGTCACTCTCACCTCTCACCCAGCTGAAGAACATTATGAGAGACTTAGGAATGGATCATATCTTGGTCAGGAAGCAATATGTTGGGGGGCTAGAACAGGGTGGGGGAAGAGAAAGAGAAAGAGAGTGTGGGAGAAAAATAAAAAACATTATAGAAAGAAAGGAAGTCTTGTATTTATAAAGTGTCTTTCATGACCTTAGGACATCCCAAAGAGCTTTACAGCCAATTAAGTACTTTTGAAGTGTAGTCACTGTTGTAATGTAGGAAACGTAGCAGCCAATTTGCGCACAGCGAAATCCCACAAACAGCACCGTGATAATGACCAAATAATTTGTTTCTTAGTGATGTTGGTTGAGGGATGAATATTGGCCAGGTCACCGGGGAGAACTCCCTTGGTCTTCTTTGAAATAGTGCTACGGGACCTTTTACACTCATCTGAGGGGGCAGACGGGGCCTCCGTTTAATATCTCATCCGAAAGACGGCACCTCCGACAGTGCAGCACTCCCTCAGTACTGCACTGGAGTGTCAGTCTAGATTACATGCTTAAGTCTCTGGAGTGGGACTTGAACCCACAAACTTCTGACTCAAGAGGTGAGAGTGCTACTACTGAGCCACAGCTGACAATGACAGAGACAATGATAAAAAGTGAGCAAAATGACTGCTGTACTATTAAGGACCCAACCAAGGTATTGTGTATAAAGGAGAAGCGTCATAGTAAAAGAAACAATGCTTACCTCCATAATTGGTAAAGAGCTCAACTTTAAACCGCAAGGTTAACCTCGTGGGATTCGATCTGTCCATGTCACAGTTCTGCAAAGTCAGCATAAAACGTGTGTGAAATTTGTTTGCCTTCTTTCCAAGCAGTGACGGGCCATAGTACATGCCAGCCTCCCTCTTCACACATTTAGGGAGGGTGAAATTCTCTATGGTGACATTGGCATGGTACTTCGAAGGAATAAAAAATTGCCATGTCATCAACTCATCATTTGGAAAGCCCAGGGGCCAGTTTGCTGACATGAAGTACACAGGAGATTCTGGCTGTAGCACCACATCAACAACACTGAACTCTAGAATTAGATAAGAAAACAGAAGGTAATTATCAGCACCAAGAACTCAAGAATTCTTAAGGACAGGAAAAAAGCTAGTAAATTGAACAAGACCAGCCCCTTTTCCTGGAGATCATTCCTGCCTATCCTCCTTCTCAACTGGGGAAATTTCCTCAAACCCTTTCATAATCTTGAAAATTCAAATAAATTAACTCAAGTTTCACCTTTTCCAAAGAAAACAAGCTTAATTATCTTAATATTTCTCATAATTTAACTCCTTGATGCCTGCAATCATCTTTGCTGCTGACCTCTGTACTAGCTCAATTGCTAAATTTAAATCTGAGATAGATAGCTTTTTGGCAACCAAAGGTATTAAGGGATATGGGCCAAAGGCAGGTATATGGAGTTAGATCACAGATCAGCCATGATCTTATCAAATGGCGGAGCAGGCACGAGGGGCTGAATGGCCTACTCCTGTTCCTATGTTCTCGAATGAATAATATCCTTCATGAATGTTATGTTAAATGTGGAAACCCCATACAAGTTAGAAGAATTAGAGCCACATTATATTATACTACCTTGTAAAATCAAAACCTGCCTATAATCCAACTGAAGCAGTACACATGGCTACAGTAGACGAATGGTTATGGTATCGGACCGGTAACCCAGCGGTCATATCAAACTGAATTCAAGAAATCTGGTAATTTGTGGGCTAGCATCAGAAAATGATCACGGAAGCTGATAGATTATTGTAAAGACCCAACTGGTTCACTAATATCCTAGCATCCCTACCTACATGTGACTCCAGTCCCACACTATGTGGTTGACTCAACGCCCTCGGGGCAATCAGTGATGGGCAATAAATACTGTCTTGTCAGTATCATCCACATCCCACCAACAAATTTTTTAAAATCCTGAATTACATGCCCTTACAGGAAGCAACCTCATAAAGCATGACATGCCCATATTCAGAGAAGGCCCTTAAGCATAATAGTCCCATGTGTGGATGAATTCTTCCCTCGGCTGACACTCATATTTGGGCAAAGTCCCAGCACTGTGATACTAACATTATTTATCATCTGCACGAGCCCCCGTACCTCCCCCCCCAACTTTATTCCAACAAGATTCCTCTACCGTGACACTTCAAGTCATGGTTGTATTTGCTTTCATAGCTTACAGGAGGCCTACATGGCAAGTCAACATTAACTTCAATGGAAATGAAAATCAGGAGAGATGAATAACAGGCGGCTGATCCAATATCGCCTGTTTTACACTATCGCCCTAAGCCAAAATTACCCCCCAGTTCTCTCAGACACTATCAACGCACTCCAGAGTCAACAGAGAGACAAAAAACAAATTAGAAGGATGTTAAAGGTGAATTTCTTTTTTTTTAAAAATGAATTTTTGTAAGTGTTGAATCATTCTTCAAGATTAAACAAATTCAGCACATACTTTTAATGGGGGGCATAAAGGACAGTTCAAATCCTGCATCATCAATCGTCTCAGTCCAGGGTGCCTGAAGGGCTATCTGTGTTTTGCCTTGAATCTTCAGGTTAGAGATGGTTCCATTCCTACAAAAGGTACCAACATGGACGTCCTTGGAACGCACAGTGCCTTTAATCGTGTAGGTAACAGAATCCGGACAGTTGTCAGAATCTATCTGCTGCAAGCCATTTCTGAAAAATCTTAACTGCACACCAACATTGTAGGGCACGTTAATGTTCCAGATGTAGGTACTGTTGAGGTTCGGCAACTTCGAAGTAAAAGGACTATCATCTTCAAGGTCAGTATCTTCGTCTACAAAAGAAAAAAAAGATTCAGCCTGGAATTTATTGGTTCAATTTTTGCTGAATTGTGTCCTAATTTATGTGAGAGGTGTCATTGCTGGGAAATTGGAAGATTTCTCCAGTTTGTATCACTTTATAGTATGAAGCACCAAGATGAGGTTAGGTACAGAGCTCCTGCATCCTAATTTACACATGATTCAAACCAACCCTTGGAACAATATCCTCTACCAGTCCAGCAAGACATTGCTATTTCCCTCACTGCACTGGAATTTAGAAATTCATTCCAGAAACATCATGTAGAAAATGTGCTGTGCAGATGAGTGGACCTAGTTCACATTAATATAAAAAGAGATAAAAGATCTCAAGACCCTTGATGAATCACAAACGTGCAAGAAATGGCCATTCTCTGCGTCCAACTCAGCTGACGGTTTAGACTCTGATTTGCTCAGTTCGGAATCTCTCTCCTGTCCCATATTGCAATGATATGAAAATGCCGAGTTACCCACAATTAGGTAATGTGTGTAAACAAGTTAAATTAAGGGATAAATAACCTTAACAGTCCACAAATCAAGACCAGTAAACTGAGCAACAGACCGATGATGTTGATGGGATGACTCACCCACTCCCTATGGGAAAACTGCAAGCCTGTGTTTGATGTATTCACTAGATGAACCAGCTCAGATTATGCCAGGGAAGAACTAAAGGCACTGATCATGACACGACAGATCAATACTTTCAATCCACTAGGCCACTGGACATCCCCCATGTGTTATTTTGAAGAGTTTAACAAGGGGAATCTGCAAGCTGATGGCTCAGTGGATAGACGTACTGTGTAGTGATACTGAGACACACAGAGCAGGAAGGATACACTTTCAATTCTTAGGCTGTACTGATCACTGCCACCGTGGCAGGAAGGGGAAACACGGTTGGCCTGATTGGGACCAGGATAGGGAAGCGGGGGGGGGGGGAAAAAAATCAGCACCAGTTCCTGCTTCTGATCACTATCTAGTGGCCCCTGCTGGAAACTGCAGGCACATGGACATTGGCTGAGGGCTGCACCATGCTCAGGTGCGATGTCCCACTATTATTGAATAGACTGACATTCACTGTTCAGGTTCATGCACAAAGGACAGCAAAGGTAATGGAGGGTTGCAAGTTCCAATGGACCGTACCCCAGAGAAGAGGGGAAAAAGGACGAAGGAATTTTCCCCCCCCCGCAATATTGTGATGTCTGGACAGAACCAATCAATAGTCAATGAAGTGAATGATAAAGCTGAGCTTCTTCTCACCAATTTCTTTTACAACTTCCATAATGAAGTTATGTTCAGGATCGGTGCAGGTGAAGTTGAAGACTAGGGTCTCTTCTGGATTGAGCAGATACTTCTGGTAACACAGCTCCTCAGTGATGCATATGCTGCAGCCGGAGAAGTCCAAGCTCTCGGATGCTTGCTTGATACTTATAGTAACACCTTTGTCAGCAGTGACTGAAATCATCTCAGAGTCTGTTCATGAAGCAAATCAAACACAAAAATATTTAAACCAATATTTTCCATAAACATGTATAAGATTACTTCACAAATGTTTCAATGTATTGGTAAAGTTTACATTCAACGTCTAGCCATTAAAAGGGGAAGATTTTCTATGCACATTGTGTAACAAAATTGTAAAATCATTTAGAAAGAATGTTTCCAATTTCACTAAACATAACGCATAGATGAAATACCCCTCCTACAGTTCCAAAGCAGTTTTGCGATTAATTCTTAATTTATAAAAGGTGTGAAAATGTCAGTAAAAATGAGATTTCAACAAACAGTTTTGGTTATGGAGGAAAATTTATGTAATTTCGATGAAACCATTCGTCTCCCATCTGACTCAGTAACACAAATGGTGGAATCCAGAGGCTCGGATGTTCAAGCACCATGGCCGCCCGTTGCCTGAATCCCGCAACTTCATTTAGTTCAGCTGGGCTGTTTAGGAACATAGGAACAGGAGTAGGCCATTCAGCCCCTTGTGCCTGCTCCGCCATTTGAAAAGATCATTGCTGATCTGTGATCTAACTCCATATACCCGCCTTTGGCCCATATCCCTTAATACCTTTGATTGCCAAAAAGCTATCTATCTCAGATTTAAATTTAGCAATTGAGCTAGTATCAATTGCCGTTTGCGGAAGAGAGTTCCAAACTTCTGCCACCCTTTGAGTGTAGAAATGTTTTCTAATCTCGCTCCTGAAAGGTCTGGCTCTAATTTTTAGACTGTGCCCCCTACTAGATCACAGATCAGCCATGATCTTATCAAATGGCAGAGAGGCACGAGGGGCTGAATGGCCTACTCTTGTTCCTATGTTCCAATGTTCCTATGTTCCTACTCCTAGAATCCCCAACCAGCGGAAATAGTTTCTCTCTATCCACCCTATCTGTTCCCCTTAATATCTTATAAACTTCGATCAGATCACCCCTTAACCTTCTAAACTCTAGAGAATACGACCCCAATTTGTATAATCTCTCCTCGTAACTTAACCCTTGAAGTCCAGGTATCATTCTAGTAAACCTACGCTGCACTCCCTCCAAGGCCAATATGTCCTTCCGAAGGTGCAGTGCCCAGAACTGCTCAAAGTACTCCAGGTGCGGTCTAACCAGGGTTTTGTATAGCTGCAGCATATCTTCTGCCCCCTTGTACTCTAGTCCTCTAGATATAAAGGCCAGCATTCCATTAGCCTTCTGCACCTGTTCATGACACTTCAATGATCTATGTGCCTGAACCCCTAGGTCCCTTTGGACATCCACTGTTTTTAACTTTTTACCATGGGAATGTTGTGTGGAAGGAAAGAACAGCAGGGGAGATTTTCCTGAGTCTGCCCCCAGGCACACTTGATCACCAGAACGCAGCAAATATCGGAAAGTCAGGCGGGTCAGAGAGCACACCAGTAAAAGGAACCTGCCTGATAGTGGCCAATTTAAATTGCGCACTCTGACCCAACCTGCCTTTCACTGACCTCAGGTGAACCAGTCCGCCTGGGTTCAGACCGCTCATCTCCAGATTTATGAGAAGGGAAAGGAAGGAAGTAGAAATCTAAATTTTGTCAGTGAGTCACAGAGTGACATTAATACTTATAATATAGAGGACGTCTGCAGCCCAGGGCAAGGAAACAAAAATGAAAGTATATGGCCATGAAAAGCTGCAGAATGCCCATTCCAACCTTTAATAAGTGCAGATATGATTATTATACATTGAAATTTAATAAGGTTAAGCATTCTCTTCTTATGACTATATGGTGAATTATTAAAGTGCTCCCAAAGGGCAGTGTTGTGATCATTTACTAGATCGACAATATGCAGTGCCCAAGTGCTGAGATTTGGTTTCACACTTGCAGTCCACCACTTGGATTTGCCAGTGGGAAGAGTCTGGACACTATTCAAGAGGTGTGTGTGTGTGTGTGTGCGTGTGCGCGTATATGGGGAGTGGGTCAGGGTAACACGAGGAGAAAAATCAGACTAGGTCGTCATATTGCCACTTTTGTGCACCTACTAGAGGCTAGGAGCAGGGTCTGCTGCTGCAAATTAGGTATGCACTGGAGAAACCCGAATAAGAGGATAATGGGGATGTTTGCTGATGATTGCATAGTATTCAGTTCCATAGTATTCAGGCAACCCCTCAGATAATGAAGCAGTCCATGCCCGCATGCAGCAAGACCCAGACAACATCCAGGCTTGGGCTGATAAGTGGCAGGTAACATTCGCGCCAGACAAGTGCCAGGCAGTGACCATCTCCAACAAGAGAGTGTCTAACCACCTCCCCTTGACATTCAATGGCATTACCATCGCCAAATCCCCCACCATCAACATCCTGGGGATCACCATTGACCAGAAACTTAACTGGACCAGCCACAAAAATACTGTGATTACGAAAGCAGGTCAGAGGCTGGGTATTCTGCGGCGAGTGACTCACCTCCTGACTCCCCAAAGCATTTCCACCATCTACAAGGCACAAGTCAGGAGTGTGATGGAATACTCTCCACTTGGCTGGATGAGTGCAGCTCCAACAACACTCAAGAAGTTCGACACCATCCAGGACAAAATAACCCACTTGATTGGCACCCCATCCACTACCCTAAACATTCACTCCCTTCACCACCGGCGCACCGTGACTGCAGTGTGTCCCACCTACAGGATGCACTGCAGCAACTCGCCAAGGCTTCTTCGACAGCACCTACCAAACCTGCGACCTCTATCACCCAGAAGGACAAGTGCAGCAGGCACATGAGAACACCACCATCTGCACCTTCCCCTCCAAGTCACACACCATCCCGACTTGGAAATATATCACCGTTCCTTCATCGTCATTGGGTCAAAATCCTGGAACTCCCTTCCTAACAGCACTGTGGGAGAACCTTTAGCACACGGACTGCAGCGGTTCAAGAAGGCAGCTCACCACCATCTTCTCAAGGGCAATTACGGATCGGCAATAAATGCTAGCCTTGCCAGCGACGCCCACATCCCATGAACGAATAAAAAAAAAGGAAAAAAGAAATTAATTTTGGGGGGAGGAGGAAACAGTGGTCCATATTGTCACCCAACCTCTTAGTCATGGAGCATGCACCAATTTTAGGTGCAAAATTCTGAACATCCTTAGTTTCAAAGATTTATAGTCCAGACTAACAAAGACTGAACGCACCATGGAATATTTCACAATTAGCAGGATTAATTTCCAAAACTCAGGCTACAGTTTTTGCAGAGTGACCTACAGGGGCATGGTTACATTTTTAGATCCTTTCTACCCTTCTTTAGTCCACATTTTTCTTGTATCACTCTCCTCGATGAGGCCCAAATCTCTATGCCTTTGACAGCATCTTCACCACTCTTATTATGTAGGTAAAATATTCGGCAACGCATCTGGGACAATGAGAAGAAAAACCCTGGTCTGTCGATGACTTTCTAAGCTACAGGAAATATTCTTATTTTCTTTCTTTCTCTCTCTCTCTCTCTCTCTCTCTCTCATGTTCTCATTCTCAATATTTCTTGGTTCTCCAAATTTGGTGTTTAGCTCCTGTGCGTTTGTCTTCTTTTCTGCTTCCATTTTTGTCGTGTTTTTTTATTTGTCTTTTCTTCCTTTGAATTTTGTCTAAGACTTTGTTGTCTCATCTGCCGCACGTGTTTGGCACTTTTCTATCTTGTTGGCCAATGTGCGTCTTACTGTTGGCGTTTCGCCTGCCTCCACTTTCTGCACTTCACTCATATCTGTTCCATTTCCCCTTAGAATCATAGAAAGGTTACAGCACGGAAGGAGGCCATTGGGCCCATCAAGTCCGTGCCAGCTCCATGCAAGAGCAATCCAGTTACTCCCATTCCCCCACCCTATCCCCGTAGCCCTGCAATTTTTTTCCTTTCGAGTACTTATCCAGTTCCCTTTTGAAGGCTGTGATTGAATCTGCCTCCACCACCCCTTCAGGCAGTGCATTCCAGATCCTAACTACTCACTGTGTAAAAAAGTTTTTCCTCATGTCACCTTTGGTTCTTTTGCCAATCATCTTAAATCTATGTCCTCTGGTTCTTGACCCTTCTGCCAATGGGAACAGTTCCTCTCTATCTACTCTGCCTAGACCTTTCATGATTTTGAATACCTCTATCAAATCTCCTCTCAACCTTCTCTGTTCCAAGGAGAACAATCCCAGCCTCTCCAATCTATCCACATAACTAAAGCCCCTCATCCCTGGAATCATTCTAGTAAATCTCTTCTGCACCATCTCTAAGGCCTTCACATCTTCCCTAAATTGCAGTGCCCAGAACTGGACATGATACTCCAGTTGTGGCCGAACCAGTGTTTCATAAAGGTTCATCATGACTTCCATACTTTTGTACTCTATGCCTCTTTTTATAAAGCCCTGGATCCCACATGCTTTTTTAACTGCTTTCTCAATGTGCCCTGCCACCTTTCCTGTACCCCTTTTAGAATTGTGCCCTCTAGTTTATATTGCCTCTCTTCACTCTTCCTACCAAAATGAATCACTTTGCATTTTTCTGTATTAAATTTCATCTGTCACGTGTCGACCCATTTCACCAGCCTGTCTATATCCTCTTGAAGTCTATCACAATCCTCCTCACTGTTCACTACCCTTCCAAGTTTTGTGTCATCTGCAAACTTTGAAATTGAGCCCTGTACACCCAAGTCCAAGTCATTAATATTTATCAAGAAAAGCAGTGATCCCAGCACTGACCCTGGGGAACACCACTGTACACCTCCCCTCTAGGTCGAAAAACAACCATTCACCACTACTCTCTGTTTCCTGTCACTTAGCCAGTTCTGTATCCATGTTGCAAGTGCCCCCTTTGTTCCATGGGCCGTAATCTTGATAAGCCTACCATGTGGCACTTTATCAAACGCCTTTTGAAAGCTGATACACACATCAATTGCATTGCCCTCATCTATCCTCTCTGTTACCGCATCAAAAAACTCAAACAAGTTAGTTAAACACGATTTGCCTTTAATAAATCCATGCCGGCTTTCCCTAATCAATCCACACTCGTCCAAGTGACTGTTAATTCTGTCCCGGATTATCGTTTCTAAAAGTTTCCCCACCACTGAGGTTAAACTGACTGGCCTATAGTTGCCGGGTTTATCCTTACACCCTTTTCTGAACAAGGGTGAAACATTTGCAATTCTCCAGTCCTCTGGCACCACCCCGAATCTACGGATGTTTGGAAGATTATGGCCAGTACCTCTGCAATTTCCACCCTTACTTCCCTCAGCAACCTAGGATGCATCCCATCCGGACCGGGTGACTTATCTACTTTAAGTACAGCTAACCTTTCTAGTAAATCTTCTTTATCAATTTTTAGCCCATCCAGTATCTCAACTATATCTTCCTTTACTGAGACTCTGGCAGCATCTTCTTCCTTGGTCAAGAAAGATGCAAAGTACTCATTTAGTACCTAAGCCATCTCCTCTGTCTCCATGAGTAGATCTTTGTGGTCCCTAATTGGCCCCACCCCTCCTCTTACTACTCGTTTACAGTTTACATGCCTGTAGAAGACTTTTGGATTCCCTTTTACTTTGGCCGCCAGTCTATTCTCATACGCTGTCTTTGCTCCTCTTATTTCCTTTTACACTTCCCCTCTGAACTTTCTGTACTCTGCCTGATTCTCACTTGTGTTATCAACCTGACATGTCATATGCCCCTTCTTTCCCGTTTCATCTTACTCGCTATCTCTTTTGTCATCCAGGGAGCTCTGGCTTTAATTGGCCTACCTTTCTCCCTCGTGGGAATGTACCTAGACTGTAACCGAACCATCTCCTCTTTAAAGGCCATCCACTGTTCATTTACAGTTTTTCCTCCCAATCTTTGATTCCAGTTTACCCGGGCCAGATCTGTTCTCATCCCATTGAAATTGGCCCTCCACCAATTGAGTATTTTTACTTTAGAGTGGTCCGTGTCCTTTTCCATAGCTATTCTAAACCTTGTGATACTATGATTGTTGCTCCCTAAATGCTCTCCCACTGACACTTGCTCCACTGGGCCCACCTCATTCCCTAGAACCAATTCCAGCAATGCCTCCTTCCTCATTGGGCCGGTAATGTACTGGTTAAGAAAATTATCCTGAACACATTTCAAAAATTCCTCCCACTCTGTGCCCCTTATGTTATTATTGTTATCCCAGTCTATATTAGGATAAAGTCCCCAGTTATCACGACTCTATAGCTTTTGCAAGTCTGTAATTTTCCTGCAAATTTGCTCCTCTATATCCTTCCCACCAGTTGGTGGCCTATAGAATACACCCAGTAGTGCAATGGCACCTCTTTTATTTCTTAACTGTAACCAAATAGATTCTGTCCTTGACCCCACCAGGACATCCTCTCTCTCCCCAGTACTGCAATATTCTCCTGAACCAATACTGCCACCCGCACCCCCCCCCCACCTCCATTCTTTCCTTCCCTATCTTTCCTGAACACCTTGTATCCAAGAATTTTTAGTACCCAACCCTGCCCTTTTTGAGCCAGGTCTCCGTTATCACCACAACATCATATTCCCATATGGCTATTCGTGCCTGCAGCTCAACAACCTTGTTTACCGCGCTTCGTGCATTTACACACATGCACTCTAAACCTATCTTAGACTTTCTTGTACACACTCTCAGTCTGATCCCACCTAATACCGTACTATTTCTTACTCTAGTGCTATCTTTCTCTCTCGGTCCTTTGTGCCCCTTGTTTCTCCTTTCCAATGCTACATCCTGGTGCCCATCCCCCTGCCAAATTAGTTTAAATCTCCCCTCCTCCCACCCAACACAGCACCAGCAAACCTCCCTGCGAGGACATTGGTCCCAGCTCCGTTGAGATGCGACCCGTCCGGCCTGTACAGGTCTCACCTTCCCCAGAACTGGTCCCAATGCCCCAGGAATCTAAAGCCCTCCCTCCTGCGTCATCTCTTCAGCCACACATTCATCTGCTCTATCCTCCTATTTCTATACTCACTAGCGCGTGGCACCGGGAGTAATCTGGAGATTACTACCTTTGAGGTCCTGCTTCCTAATCTTTTTCCTAACTCCTTAAAATCTGCCTGCAGGACCCCATCCCTCTTTCTACCTATGTTGTTGGTACTGATATGGACCATGACCTCTGGCTGTTCACCCGCCCCCTCCAGAATGTTCTGCCGCCACTCAGTGACATCCTTGACCCTGGCACCAGGGAGGCAACATATCATCCTGGAATCACGTCTGTGGCCGCAGAAACACCTGTCCGCTCCCCTAACTATAGAATCCTCTATCACTATTGCTCTCCTGACCTTTCTCCTCCCCCCCACCATACAGCTGAGCCATCCAGGTGCTGTGGACTTGGCTCTGGCTGCACTCCGCAGAGGAACCCTCTCCTTCAAGCGTATTCAGAACTGAATACTGGTTAGAGAGTGAGATGCACTCAGGGGACTCCTGCACTACCTGCCTGGTCCTCCTTGTCTGTCTGGCGATCACTCAGTCCCTCTTTGCCTGCACTGTCTTAAGCTGTGGGGTGACCACCTCCTGAAACGTGCTATCCACGTAGCTCTCAGCCTCACAGTGAAGCCAGCTGCTGCTCAAGCTCCGAAATCTGGAGCTCGAGCTCCTCCAGCTGAAGACACTTCCTGCACTTGTGGTTGTCCAGGACACGGGAAGCATCTTGGAGTTCCCACATGGCACAGGCCTTTGTATTTGTTGTGTTGGTGTTATATCCTGCTTCCATTTTAGTTCCACTTTTGCTGTGCCCTTCTAATTTTCTTTTCCTGGTCTTCCTCTCGGTCAACTTTCCCTAATACTTGCCACTGACATTCACTCTTTTCCATCTCCACATTGTTCATTGTTCATCCTCTTCTCACTGCCCTTGCACCTTGTGATCTCCCACCACTTTGCATCCTTGCTCCATTAATATTTATTTGGCACATAAAATAAATTCTTTAAGTTCAGAGGGATACAAACATTTGATAGCTCTGGGATAAAGCTGCATACCAGGATTACAAAATGTATGGCTATCAACAAAACTGAGAGCCAATCTCTCAGAAATCAGAACTGTTCCTTTAAATTTATAGATTAAGTCACAGCATTTTGCAATCTCCTGAGATGTTTTGTAATTAGCTAACTAAATTCATGTTTTCTGGTAATATTTTTTTACCAATAGTTAAGATCATCAAGATTAGATTTCAAGTCTTCATGCAACGCATCATCCTCACTGCAGTTCCACAAATACTCACCAAACGTTACACCAAAAATTACGTTCAGCGACTGGAAGGCTGTTTCCAGTGGGGTCCCACAAGGCTCAGTACTAGGTCCCTTGCTTTTTGTGGTACATATTAATGATTTCGACTTGAATGTGGGGGGCTTAATCATGTAGTTTGCAGATGATACAAAAACTGGCCGTGTGGTTGATAGTGAGGAGGAAAGCTGTGGACTGCAGGAAGATATCAATGGACTAAGTCAGATGGGCAGATAAGTGGCAAATGGAATTCAATCCTGAGAAGTGTAAGGTAATGCATTTGGGAAAGGCAAACAAGGCAAGGGAGTAAACAGTAAATGGAAGGATACTGAAGTGTAGAGGAACAAAGGGACCTTGGAGTGCATGTCCACATATCCCTGAAGGTAGAAGGACAGGTAGATAAGGTGGTTCAAAAGGCATACAGGCTGCTTTTCTTTACTAGTCGAGCCATAGAATATAAGAGCAGGGAGGTTATACTAGAACTGTATAAAACATTGGTTAGGCCACAGCTTGAGTACTGTGTACAGTTTTGGTCACCACATTACAGGAAAGATATGATTGCACTAGAGAGGGTGCAGAGGGTGTTGCCAGGGCTGGAGAATTTTAGCTATCAGAAAACATTAGATAGGTTGGGGTTATTTTCTTTGGAACAAAGGAGGCTGAGGGGAGATTTAATTGAGGTATATAAAATTATGACGGGATTAGATAGAGTGGATAGGGAGGACCTATTTCCCTTAGCAGAGGGGTCAGTGACCAGGGGGCATAGATTTAAAGTAATTGGTAGAAGGATTAGAGGGGAGCTGAGGAGAAATCTTTTCATCCAGAGGGTGGTGGGGGTCTGGAACTCACTGCCTGAAAGGGTGGTAGAGGCAGAAACCCTCAACTCATTTAAAAAGTACTTGGACATGCACTTGAAGTGCCGTAACCTACAGTGCTGGAAAGCGGGATTAAGCTGGATAGCTCTTTTTCGGTCGGCACGGACACGATGGGCCAAATGGCCTCCTTCTGTGAAGTAATTTTCTATGATGATTTACTGTCACTTTTCAACCAATTAACTACACTTGGAAAATGGTATTTCAAACTGACAGACACAGCTAATCTATAATTCATTGACCATTAACTACAGCAGTTGTGCACGATTGAAGTTTTAATAGTCATTTAATTGAAAATTCTTGCAGTTTCTTATCCATCACTTCCACTGCAATGCAGCAACTCTATGGCTTGTCATTCAGCACTTCAATGCAATTTATTTTTAGCTTATGATTTGATGTGGTTGAACAACCTGGGCTCTGACACTGATGAAAACTCCAATTAACAGTGTTTTTCATTTTTAATACTGCCAATGCAAATTATTGTACAATTTTAGTTTCTAATGGATCCTGCACCAACAAAGCGCTTCAATGTGTTCTGAATCCAAAATGGAGTAAAATTACGATAAGGAACCCTCTTAGTCTTAGATCCCAAATCCTGCCTTTTGAGCCTAAGTGCCAGCTTGGCTCAGTTGGCCACACTCTCACCTCAAAAAGAGGTTGTGGTTTCAAGCCTTAATTCAGGATTTGACCCTATAATCTGGGTTGACACTTCAGTGCTGTACTCAGAGACTGGTGCATTGTTAGCAGTGCCATCTTTCACGAGTTGGTAAATTGTGTCCCAAGGAGTTTCACAGGAGTAAGGGGGAAATAAAACAACAGATGCCAAGCCGAAGGAGGAGCAATTAAGAGGAGTGACCAAAAGGTTGAGGTGATTGCAGAGATAGGGAAGAGCAAGACCCGGGAGGAACTTAAACACAAAGATAGAAATTTTAAATTTGAGGCTTTGGAGGATTGGGAGCCAATGAAGGTTAGCAAGGATTGATGTGATGGGTGAGGATAGGATTTGGGCAGCAGAGCTTTGGATAAATTGAAGTTTTTGGAATGTAGAAGATGGGAGGTTGGCCAGGAGAGCTTTGCGGTTTTCAAGTCTGGCAAAGACATGAATGAGGTTTTCGGTGGCAGATAGCCTAAGTAAGAGCAGAGATAGGCAATGTTATGAAGGTGGAAGTTGACGATCTCTCTGATGGAGACGATGTGTGGTTGGAAGCTCAGCTCCAGGTCAAACAGGATGCCAAGTTTGCAAACGATCTGGTTTAGCCCTAGACAGTGACTGGGGAAGGCGGTGATGGCAAGGGTCTGGAGTTTATGGCGGAGACCAAAAGCAATAGTTTTGGTCTGCCCAATGTTGAGCTGTGACCTCCTTCAGCTAATCAGAGATTCAATGTCAGACAAGCAGTCTGACAGCACAGAGGCAGTGGAGGGGTCGAGAGTGGTGGTGGAGGTAGAGCTGGGTGTCATTGGGATACATGTAGAAGCTAGCCCAGTGTCTGAGGACGATGTTGTCAAGGGGGAGCACGTAGATGAGGAAGAGTAGGGGGCCAAGGATGGATCCTTCGGGGAATCCAGAGGTGATGGTCATTCTGAATGGATCTGCACTATGAAGTTTCCCCATTGCAGCAACCAATACTCTATGTGTTGATTATTCTTTGGGAAGAACTTCCTAATATATCAGTCCTAAATTTGCCTTATAATAATCTAAACACGTGCTCACTTGTGCTACCCTTGCAATTAAATTTAATTTTCCAGATTTACCTTTTCACACCATTTACAAATTTGTGGAACTTCATGGGAGGACGAGTTGATGCCATGCATTTAAGATGATTTCAGAGAGCAATACGTCATGGAACCAACCAGGGAATAGGCTATTTTAGATCTTACATTGTGTAATAAAACAGGGTTAATTAGTAATCTCACAGTAAAGCATCTTCTGGGGAATAGTGATCATAACATGGTAGAATTTCACATTAAGTTTGAGAGTGACGCACTTAAGTCCGAATCTAGAGTCTTAAACTTAAATAAAGCCAATTACATAGGAATGAGGGAGGAGTTGGCTAAAGTAGATTGAGAAATTAAATTAAAAAGGTCTGACGGTTGAAAAGCAATGACAAACATTTAAAGAAATATTTCAATATTCTCAACAAATATACATTCCATTGAGAAATAAAAACTCCACGGGAAAAGTGAAACACCAGTGGCGAACTAAAGAAATTAAGGATAGTATTAGATCAAAAGAAGAGGCTTATAATGTTGCCAAGAAGAATAGTAAGCCTGAGGGATTGGGAGAGGTTTAGAAACCAGCAAAGGACGACCAAAAAATAAAAAGGGAGAAAATAGAATATGAAAGTAAACTAGCAAGAAATATAAAAACGGATTGTAAGAGCTTCGACAAATATGTAAAAAGGAAGAGAGTAGCAAAAGTAAATGTTGGTCCCCTGGAGGTTGAGACAGGAGAAATTATAATCAGGAAATGGCAGATGCATTAAGTGGTTGTTGGAGGCCAATCATCTCAGCCCAAGGACATTGCTGCAGGAGTTCCTCAGGGCAGTGTCCTAGGCCCAACCATCTTCAGCTGCTTCATCAATGACCTTCCCTCCATCATAAGGTCAGAAGTGGGGATGTTTGTTGATGATTGAACAGTGTTCAGTTCCACTCGCAACCCCTCAGATAATGAAGCAGTCCGAGCCCGCATGCAGCAAGACCTGGACAGCATCCAGGCTTGGGCTGATAAGTGGCAGGTAACATTCGCGCCAGACAAGTGCCAGGCAATGACCATTTCCAACAACAGAGAGTCTAACCACCTCCCCTTGACATTCAATGGCATTACCATTGCCGAATCCCCCACCATCAACATCCTGGGGATCACCATTGACCAGAAACTTAACTGGACCAGCCATATAAATACTGTGGCTACAAGAGCAGGTCAGAGGCTGGGTATTCTGTGGTGAGTGACTCACCTCCTGACTCCACAAAGCCTTTCCACCATCTACAAGGCACAAATCAGGAGTGTGATGGAATACTCTCCACTTGCCTGGATGAGTGCAGCTTCAACAACACTCAAGAAGCTCGATACCATCCAGGACAAAGCAGCCCGCTTGATTGGCACCCCATCCACCACCCTAAACATTCACTCCCTTCACCACCGGCGCACTGTGGCTGCAGTGTGTACCATCCACAGGATGCACTGCAGCAACTCGCCAAGGCTTCTTCGACAGCACCTCCCAAACCCGCGACTTCTACCACCTAGAAGGACAAGGGCAGCAGGCACATGGGAACAATACCACCTGCACGTTCCCCTCCAAGTCACACACCAACCCGACTTGGAAATATATCGTCGTTCCTTCATCGTTGCTAGGTCAAAATCCTGGAACTCCCTACCGAACAGCAATGTGGGAGAACGTTCACCACACGGACTGCAGCGGTTCAAGAAGGCGGCTCAGCACCACCTTCTCAAGGGCAATTAGGGATGGGCAATAAATGCTGGCCTTGCCAGTGATGCCCACATCACATGAACGAATAAAAAAACATATTTTCTATCTGTCTACACTATAGAAGACACAAAAAGCATACCAGAAATAGTGCAGAACCAAGGGGCTAATGAGAGTGAGGAACTTAAAGCAATTAATATCAGTAGAGAAAAAGTACTTGAGAAACTAATGGGACTAAAAGCCAATAAATCCCCTGGACCTGATGGCCTACATCCAAGGATTCTAAAAGAGGTGGCTGCAGAGATAGTGGATGCATTAGTTATGATCTTCCAAAATTCCCTAGATTCTAGAACAGTCCCAATAGATTCGAAGGTAGCAAATGTAACCTTGCTATTCAAGAAAGGAGGGCAAGAGAAAACAAGGAACTACAGTGAGTTAGCCTGACATCAGTCGTCGGGAAAATGCTGGACTCCATTATTAAGGAAGTGGTAACAAGGCACTTCGAACATCATGATCTGAATAAGCAGAGACAAAATGGTTTTATGAAAGGGAAATCATGTTTGACAAATTTAATCGAGTTTTTTGAGGATGTAACTAGCAGGGTAGATAAATGTAGTATATTTGGATTTTCAAAAGGCATTCGATAAGGTGCCACATAAAAGGTAGTTACGCAAGATAAGGGCTTATGGGGTTGGGGGTAACATATTAGCATGGGTAGAGGATTGGTTAACAGACAGAAAACAGAGAGTATGGATAAACAAGTGATTTTCAGGTTGTCAGGCTGTAACTAGTGGGGTTACGCAAGGATCAGTGCTTGGGCCTCAGCTATTTACAATCTATATTAATGACTTGAATGAAGGGACAGAGTGTAATGTATCCAAGTTTGCTGATGATACAAAGCTAGGTGGCAAAGCAAGCTGTGAGGAGGACACAAAGAGTCTCCAAAGGCATATAGACAGGTTAAGTGAGTGGGCAAGAAGGTGGCAGATGGAGTATAATGTGGGGAAATGTGAGGTTATTCACTTTGGTAGGAAGAATAGAAAAACAGAATATTTTTTAAATGGTGAGAAACTATTAAATGTTGGTATCCAGACAGACTTGGGTGTCCTGGTACAAGAAAACAAAAGTGAGCATGCAGGTACAGCAGGCAATTAGGAAAGCAAATGGCTTGTGAGCCTTTATTGCAAGGGGGGTGGAGTACAAGAGTAAGGAAGTCTTACTACAATTGTACATGATGTGGAGATGCCGGTGATGGACTGGGGTTGACAATTGTAAACAATTTTACAACACCAAGTTATAGTCCAGCAATTTTATTTGAAATTCACAAGCTTTCGGAGGCTTCCTCCTTCCTCAGGTGAATGTTGTGGAAATGAAATCCTCGAACCCTTCGCATTTATAAATCACAGAACAATACCTGGTGATTACAGATAGTCTTTCCAATTGCCCGTTGCCAAGGCAATCACAGTGTGCAGACAGAGAGGTGTTACCGACAAGTCCACTGAATATACAAACCACCAAAAAAAGAGAGGCAGAAACATAGAAAAGACAGCAAATGACCCGTTATATTAAAAACAGATAACATTTGTTTGCTGGTGGGGTTACGTGTAGCGTGACATGAACCCAAGATCCCGGTTGAGGCCGTCCTCATGGGTGCGGAACTTATTGTACAATTACTGTACAATTGTACAGGGCTTTGGTGAGACCTCACCTGGAGTACTGCGTACAGATTTGGTCTCCTTATCTAAGGAAGGATATACTTGCCTTAGAGGAGGTGCAATGAAGGTTCACTAGATTAATTCCTGGACTGAGAGGGTTGTCCTATGAGGAGAGTGTTTTTTAAAAATTCATTCATGGGATGTGGGTGTCGCTGGCAACGCCAGCATTTATTGCCCATCCCTAATTGCCCTTGAGAAGGTGGTGGTGAGCCGCATTCTTGAACCTCTGCAGTCCGTGTGGTGAGGGTTCTCCCACAGTGCTGTTAGGAAGGGAGTTTAGGATTTTGACCCAGCGACGATGAAGGAACGGCGATATATTTCCAAGTCGGGATGGTGTGTGACTTGGAGGGGAACGTGTCGGTGTTGTTCCCACATGCCTGCTGCCCTTGTCCTTCTAAGTGGTAGAGGTCACGGGTTTGGGAGGTGCTGTCGAAGAAGCTTTGGCGAGTTGCTGCAGTGCATCCTGTAGATGGTACACGCTGCAGCCACAGTGCGCCGGTGGTGAAGGGAGTGAATGTTTAGGGTGGTGGATGGGGTACAAATCAAGCGGGCTGCTTTGTCCTGGATGGTGTCAAGCTTCTTGAGTGTTGTTGGAGCTGCACTCATCCAGGCAAGTGGAGAGTATTCCATCACACTCCTGACTTGTGCCTTGTAGATGGTGGAAAGGCTTTGGGGAGTCAGGAGGTGAGTCACTCGCCGCAGAATACCCAGCCTCTGACCTACTCTTGTAACCACAGCATTTATGTGGCTGGTCTAGTTAAGTTTCTGGTCAATGGTGACCCCCAGGATGTTGATTGTGGGTGATTCGGAAATGGTAATGCCGTTGAATGTCAAGGGGAGGTGGTTAGACTCTCTCTTGTTGGAGATGGTCATTGCCTGGCACTTGTCTGGTGCGAATGTTACTTGCCACTTATCAGCCCAAGCCTGGATGTTGTCCAGGTCTTGCTGCATGCGGGCACGGACTGCTTCATTATCTGAAGGGTTGCAAATGGAACTGAATACTGTGCAATCATCAGTGAACATCCCCATTTCTGACCTTATGATGGAAGGAAGGTCATTGATGAAGCAGCTGAAGATGGTTGTGGCTAGGACACTGCCCTGAGGAACTCCTGCAGCAATGTTCTGGGGCTGAGACGATTGGCCTCCAACAACCACTATCATCTTCCTTTGTGCTTGGTATAACTCCAGCCACTGGAGAGTTTTCCCCCTGATTCCCATTGACTTCAATTTTACTAGATTCCATTATTAAGGAAGTGGTAACAGGGCACTTAGAACGCCATAATATGATTAAGCAGAGAGAAAACTCAGTCAATTGCTGCCTTGATGTCAAGGGCAGTCGCTCTCACCTCACCTCTGGAATTCAGCTCTTTTTTCTATGTTTGGACCAAGGCTGTAATGAGGTCTGAAGCCGAGTGGTCCTGGCAGAACCCAAACTGAGCATTGGTGAGCAGGTTATGGGTGAGTAAGTGCCGCTTGATAGCACTGTCGACGACACCTTCCATCACTTTGCTGATGATTGACAGTGGACTGATGGGGCGTTAATTGGCCAGATTGGATTTGTCCTGCTTTTTGTGGACAGGACATACCTGGGCAATTTTCCACATTGTCGGATAGATGCCAGTGTTGTAGCTGTACTGGAACAGCTTGGTTAGAGGTGTCGCTAGTTCTGGAGCGCAAGCCTTCAGCACCACAGCCGGGATGTTGTTGGGGCCCGTAGCCTTTGCTGTATCCAGTGCACTCAGCCGTTTCTGGATATCACATGGAGTGAATTGAATTGGCTGAAGACTGGCTTCTGTGATGGTGGGGATATCGGGAAGAGGCAGAGATGGATCATCCACTCGGCACTTCTGGCTGAAGATGGTTGCAAACGCTTCAGCCTTGTCTTTTGCACTCACGTGCTGGACTCTGCCATCATTGAGGATGGGAATGTTTACAGAGCCTCCTCCTCCCTTTAGTTGTTTAACTGTCCACCACCATTCACGACTGGATGTGGCAGGACTGCAGAGCTTTGATCTGATCCGTTGGTTGTGGAATTGCTTATCTCTGTCTGTAGGATGTTGCTTCCGCTGTTTAGCATGCATGTAGTCCTGAGATGTAACTTCACCAGGTTGGCACCTCATTTTTAGGTATGCCTGGTGCTGCTCCTGGCATGCTCTTCTACACTCCTCATTGAACCAGGGTTGATCCCCTGGCTTGTTGGTAATTGTAGAGTGAGGGATATGCCGGGCCATGAGGTTATAGATTGTGCTGAAATACAATTCTGCTGCTGCTGATGGCCCTCAGCGCCTCATGGATGTCCAGTTTTGAGCTGCTAGATCTGTTCTGAATCTATCCCATTTAGCATGATGGTAGTGCCACACAACACGTTGGATGGTGTCCTCAGTGTGAAGACGGACTTCATCTCCAGGAGAACTGTGCGGTGGTCACTCCTACCAATACTGTCATGGAGGTTGAGTAGAATGGACCTGTACTCTCTGGAATTTAGAAGAATGAGAGGTGATCTTATTGAAACATAAGATTCTGAGGGGGCTTGACAGGGTAGATGCTGAGAGATTGTTTTCCCTGGCTTGAGAGTCTAGAACTAGAGGGCATAGTCGCAGGATAAGGGGTCGGCCATTTATGACTGAGATGAGGAGGAATTTCTTCACTCAGAGGGTTGTGAATCTTTGGAATTCTCTACTCCAGGGGGCTGTGGATGCTCAGTCATTGAGTATATTCAAGGCTGATATCGATAGATTTTTGGACTCTAGGGAAATCAAGGGATTTCGGGAACGGGCAGGAAAGTGGAGTTGAGGTTGAAGATCAGCCATGATCTTATTGAATGGCGGAGCAGGCTCGAAGGGCCGAATGGCCTACTCCTGCTTCTATTTCTTATGTCACCACCTCTCAGATGTTTCCTTTAAAGCTGATGAGCCCAAGTTTCTTCAGTCTTTCCTCATAACTGAAACCTTCGAGACTGGGGATCATCTTTGTGGTTCTTCTTTGCACAGCCTCCAAGACATGCATGTCTCCCTAGTATCTTGGTAACCAGAACTGAGTTTATATAGCACCTTTATTGCAGAATAATGTCCCAAGGGGCTTCACAGACATGAGGGGGGGGGGGAAAGGAACAGACACCAAGTCAAAGGAGCAGAGATTGGGAGGAGAGACCAAAAGCTTTGTTAAAAGGGCAGGTTTTAAGAAACACCTTAAAGGAAGAGAGGGAGGCAGAGAGCTTTAGGGAGGGAATTTCATAGAGTGGGACATAGGCAGCTAAAGGCACGGCCATCAATGGTGGGGCAAGTAAGGTGAGGAGGATGCCAAGAGGCTGGAATGAGAAGAAAGGAGAGTTTGTGGAAGAGGGACTGTCGGACTTGAGGAGGTTGCAGAGATAGGGAGGACCAAGACCAGGGAGGAACTTAAACGCAAGGATAGGAATTTTAAATTTGAGGCTTTAGAAGATTGGGAGCCAATGAAGGTTAGCAAGGATTGGTTTGACCAGAGCACTGTAATCTGATCATTACTGCCACTGCTCCGTTTCTAATGTTTTGGTCATACAGTTCTACATTTAACATGAAGTATTTGCATTAAAATGGCAAAATAGCCCTTTTAATCACTATTTGATGTCAAACTATCTAGTAATTTGAATTAAGCAGCTTTGAATGTACAGGGGTAGACTGTACCCACATGTGGGCATCAGGTGAGGAGTTTTGGCTCAGCTGTGACAACCTCCAAGGTTTAATCGCCTGGTGACTCACTGTCAAGGTTAGGTTCACTTGTGAAGATTAGCCACACATAAAAATACAACATGGAAACAGGCCATTTGGTTTAACCTGGTCCATGTTTCTGTTTCTCCTCCACATGAGCAGTAGTCCTAATGCCACGTGGCCACCCTGTTCCCACATCCCTTCATTTCTCTTTTCTCCAACCGCCTATCTGACTACTCCGAAATGTTGACGTGGCCTCTACTTCATTCACTAACTCTATGCAAAAAAAAAAGTTTCTCCTGCTCCCTGTCCTAAATCTCTTGCATTTAACCTTATACCTACGTCCCCTCGTTCTCGACCCCCCCCCTAACCAGTGGAAACAGTCTATTTAAATCTACTCTGTCCTATCCCTTCATAATTTTAAATGCCTCTATCAAATCACTCTGTACTCTCCTCTGTTCTAATGAAAACAGTCCCAATTTTTCCAAGTCTTCCTTTGTCTTTGTATTTCCTTATACCAGGCAACATCCTAGTGAATCTACGCTGTACCCTCTATTGCCTCAACATTCATACTACAGCAAGGAACTCAAATCTGCACACAGTATTGCACTTGTGGTCCTACTAAGGTTTTATATAGATGTACCAATACATCTTGACTTTATATTTTATACCTCTTAGCATAAAACACAGTATTCCAATATCTTTTAAATGACCTTATCCACTTGACGTGCTGCTTTTAATATCTTGTGAACTTAAACTCCCAAATCCCTCTGCTGTTCCACATCACCCAGCTTTCCCCCCAAAATATAATTATTACTTTTACTTTATTTACCACAAAATGTACCACCTCACATTTACTGACATTGCGTAAATCTCAATCAAAAATAAAATACCCTGCACTGCGACAGTTTGGAATGGGTGGAATAAACAGTCGGGCTCACAGCAATCATATAATTACAATAAATGAATGCACTGTTAATAGCAACATCAGCACTGGAGCGATGCCAGGGCCCACACCCAGTGGATCTTTTTTCAAAAGGCTCATTAGTTTAAGGCATCTGAAGCCTGGAACTGTGGCCTCTGAAATTCATGAAAGTTCAAACGTTTAGTTTAGTTGTTTAAACCAAGGTCATCTAAACAGCAGTGACTCTCATATTCACTCACTCACACTCAAGCTCACGCAATCACTCCTTCTCTTGCATTCTCTCACTCACACACACTCTCTCACTCAGCAACTTAACTCCTTTAGCTGAGGGGAGAGGGAACTGTAACCCATCCCAAGGTGAGAGGCGATTGTATCCCAACCTCAGGGTGCAAGGGGATTGTACTCCTTTTCATCTCTTTCTCTTTCTGTCTCTGCCCTGACCTCACTCACTGACTAGATTCCACTCCCTTTTCTAATATAGGACCTCAGAGACAGACCCTTACACTCACAAGCAACACAATATCAGCAGCCCTAATGTGAATGTCTCTCCCCAGAATCAGCGCCTAAGGTTTGTCCGGGACCCGGCGACGTGGGCTCCCGCTCAAGACAGACTCCCACTAACTTCTGCTGCTGGGGTCGAGTGCCTGTGATTTTCCTGACTCGGGCCCCTGTGCAATTGCACGGCTCTAATGCCACCCCTGCTGCCGTCCTAGGGCCATGTGCAGCTCCTAAGACCTAAGAATTTGGCCTTCAAGTCTAATCAGTCCTAATCGCCTGGGACTGGTTTTTGAATTTTATGAACCTGGAAATGGTTCTTTTCACTGCTATTGACTCATTGGCGGATAAATGCTAAATCAGATCGCCAAGATCTGTTAAAATGAACAACTTGGGATCGATGTACATTAACAGGAACATAGATTTAAACTCCATCTGTGACGTCCGAAGCTCCATGGTATATACCTATGTAGCCCATAAAGACAAAAATTGCCTGCTTTAAATCTACAGTTGGATCATTTGGTCGCACTCTCACCTGAGAGTCAAAAGGTCGTGGGTTAAAACCCCATATTACTCATTATTGAATCTGACACTCCAGTGCAGTAATGACAGAGTGCTGTGTTGTCAGGGTGCCTTCTAACAACAACAAATTGCATTTATATAGCGCCTTTAACATAGTAAAATGTCCCAAGGTGCTTCACAGGAGTATTTTCAAACAAAATTTGACACCGAGCCACATAAGGAGATATTAGGACAGGTGACCAAAAACTTGATCAAAGAGGTAGGTTTAAAGGAGCATCTTAAAGGGGGAAGAGAGAGTTAGATAGGTTTAGGGAGGGAATTCCAGAGCTTAGGGCCTAGGCAGTTGAACGCACAGTCGCCAATGGAGGAGCGATTAAAATCGGGGATGCGCAAGAGGCAAGAATTGAAGGAGGGCAAAGATCACGGAGGGTTGTAGAGCTGGAGGAGGTTACAGAGATAGGGAGGGGCGAGGCCACAGAGGAATTTGAAAACAAGGATGAGAATTCTAAAATTCGAGGCACTCCCGGACCGGTAGCCAATGTAGGTCAGTGAGCACAGGGGTGATGCGTTAACCGGACTTGATGCGAGTTAGGATATGGGCAGCTGAGTTTTGGATGAGCTCAAGTTTGTGGTGGGTGGAAGATGGGGGTTAGCCAGGAGAGCAGTTGAGCATTCTATTAAAGGAGACATTAAATTGAGAACCCACCTGCCTATCACGGTGGTTCAGGTGAATATAAAAGATCCCGGACAACATTCTTCCCTCAACCAACACCACCGAAAAGATCTTAACTGGTCTTTCCATTTGTTGCTGTTTGTGGAATGTTGCGTTTTCCTACATAACAGCCACTGCACTTCAAAACTAATTCATAGTGTGAAGCATTTCTATATGATAAAGTGCTATAACAATTCAAGTATTATTTATTAATATCCTACTGGATTTGAGATACAGGCACATACATTTCCTGTAATTTTGCAATGCCCTGACAATCCAGACATGCTGTGATGCAGAAGGAGGGTGTTCAGATTAAATCAGGTTTTGGATCGAGAACATTCAATGATCCAAACCCAAAAGCTGAACAAACAGCCATTTTAGTAAACTCTACCAGACGTAACCATGGCTCACAGACCACCAAAGGAAGGGGATACACAGCCCTTTGACCACCATGGAACACAGAGCCAGTAGAACAGCGAGATGCACAGCCCCTAGATCACTGCAGAAGAGACCAATGCACAGCTGATACACCACCATAAATCAGAGAGGTACACACCCCTTAGACCATTGTGGAACATCAAGATGCACTGCCCCGAGACTATAGTGGGAGAGAGAGAGATCCACAGCTGCTAGACCACTGCAGAAGAGTGGAGACATGCAGATATTAGACTATGATAGAAAGAAATGCAGAGTCAAATGATCACAGGCTTTCTCAGTACAAGGTCAGATTGCTCATGTTGGACGAATATATCCCACCACAGCACTGTACAGACATACCACCATCATAATGTCACATTCTTCTCTACTGATTGATTGCTTTGCTCCAGTTTGTGTATGCATTGGTAGCTGCTTGTAAACTTCTTGTCCCTCCCCTTGGGGAGGGATGGGGAGAGAAGCCAGGTTATCAAAGTGAAGAGAATAAACAATAGGAAATTACTTGCTTTCATTCCCTTTGCTTTACGACATTTTTTTAAAAAGATGCTACTTATTCATCAGCAAGTTCCCTTACTGTTCCATTGTCGCTGTTTTATAAAAATCAAATTGAAGCCAATCGGGTGCAAGTGTGATATTTAGCATATCAGAAAGTGTGACTGATGTGCTAAATGCTAATTTTTATACACATATTTATAGGATTAGCTATAGCATACACCTTGAGTGATCTATTTAATGGCAATACCAATGACTGCAACTTTCAAAATGAGCACTGCAGGAGATCTTGCAGTTTCATCAGTTTAAAAGATAAGTTATATGCCCCGACAATATTCACATCCATTGACTTCAGTGAAACGGAGTATCAATGTGACACCGCCTGTTTTGCACAACCGCCCAAGACAAATTGCCACCCTGTCTTGTTTTATAATGTTGACAGTAAAATTAAAATTTTGATAATCCTACTCCCAATATTGAAGCATGGTGCTCTTTAAAAGGAATAAGAATTTAATTAGAACGATAAGACCTGGCTGGCTAAGCACTCCTCAATAAATAGCTCATGGTGTCGCTGTGCTCCAGAGTTTTGGGGACAGCTCAAGTGCTTGGAACTGCAAAGAGCTGTTTGCTCTGAAAACTGCTTTTGAGATGAGTTCACAACATCGACTGCAATGTAAACTTCTGTTCTTTTCAAAAGAGTTTCTCCATTCCCACTTTTCTCCTCTAGTTTTCTCTCCTAAAATTAGTGGGTACGGTTTCATAAACACGAAGAGCCCTCGAGTACCTCTCCTAAGTGATAGGGCATTAAGAGTCACATAGGGCTCGATTTTCGGACGTCTGAGACGGCGGGTTCGTGGCGGGGGGGCTCTGAAAATCAGGGATTCCCGGAGCAGGTCTGAAGCCCAGCTCCAACCCACCCACTGCCAGGTTCCCCAGTGACGCAATTAGATGCGCGCGCAGCCCGCGCATGCAGGAATCCCGCTGGCAATTAAAGTTGGCGGGATCCCACTTAAACCAATTAATTAGATACTTCAGGTCATTTGCAGACCTGATTTGTAGGATATTTTACGAGGGGTGGGATTTTCAACTCAACTGAGCGTGTTTCCCGTACTGGGGGAAACACTCCCAGTTGAAATGGACATGTTGCAGCCACCAGCTTATGGTAGCTGCAAAGGTCCATTTGACAGGTGTGGGGGGGGGGGAGACCCTCACTCACTGCAGGAGGCCACTCTGTCACTTTGGACAAAGTTTGGCCTCCACCACCCTCCTCCGAACAATAAAATTCACAAACTTGCTACCTCAACCCCAGTGTCCAGACACATTTACCTACCTTGCGGACCCCCTCAAACGTACATCTTCCGGATGGGGGCCGCCAAAGCTGCAGTCATGACCTCCTCGGAGGGCGAACAGCATCACCAGCCTCGCCGGCCACGCCGCCCACCTCTGACACGTGGAGCTCCACAACACAGTGCTGTAACACATCCACCTGCACAGCAGGAGGGAGGGCAACTGCAGAGAGAGATGGGTCGCAGGGGGCACTACCCTCGCCACTTGGTCTGCAGACCGAGGCTTCCTGGGCCTCTCTGAGCAGCAGTGCACACGGAGGCTCAGAGTCACTCGACATGTAGTCGTGGACATCTGCAGCCTCCTTCATGCCGAGCTGCTCCCGGCTGGCCCGAGCACCATCTTCTTACCTGTCGCTGTCAAAGTTACCACTGCCCTCAACAACTTCTGCTCCGCATCCTTCCAGGATGCCACCGGGGACATCGCCAACGTCTCTCAGTCGTCTGCACAAAAGAGCCCTGCAAATACACCTACACCCACTCTGCTGTGACACAATGGGTGGCATCAGGTGTGGGTCTTCATGGTGATCCTCAGGAAAGGGCATTATTGTACAAGCCAGTCAAGAATGGCCAAGACGTGGCAGTCGTGGTGACAATATAATATGTAATGTGAGTTGATCAGAAATCAAATATAAGTAAAAACCATGATAAACCCTCAAACACACTTGTGCATCTCCTTCATGCTCATGACACATTTGCCTTATGCTTCCTAGTTCACATATGTGATGCATGCCCTGTGGCTGCAGCACAGATAGTGGCAGGTTGGGTGAGGCTGACCGTGAAAGAGATGCATCAGAGTGTGAGTATGAGACGGACCTATGAGATTGTATGAGGATTGGGTTGAGTGGTAGTGGCGGGATGAGTACTGGCGAGGTGAGTAAGTGCAGATAAGATGAGGATGAGCTTTGAGTGGGTGTGAGGAGTGATGTGATAGAGTAGTGTTGGCAGTGCAGAAGGAGATGTGGGGTGGGGGCGGTGATGTGGCAGACGGAGTGTAGGGGAATGAGCAAGTGTACTCACATCGGCTGACCTACTTAGGTCATTGAAGCGCCTCCTGCACTGTATGCAGGTGCGTGATATGTTGGTAGTACTGGTGACCTCCTCTGCCACCTCAAGCCAGGCCTTTGTGGTGGCAGAGGCAGGCCACTTCCTCCCGTCCCCCAGGGAGAAGATCTCTGTCCTCCCCCTCCTCCTCACCTCATCCAGTAGGACCTTGAGTGAGGCATCATTAAACCTGGGAGCAGCCTTCCCCCTGGGCTGCTCCATGCTGTAATTTTGGCTCCGTTCTGCAGCGTCAGTCAGTGGAGGACTGCCCCTTTAAAGCTGAGAGCCCGTGATGCGGCTGCGCAGTCCACCCGCTGCGCAGGTTTCCAGCGCGAAACCCGGAAGTCAAGGTAAGTGGCTTCAATTAGGCTGCGATCGCGTGCGGAGCACCCCGAATTCACTGGGCGTGTTATCCACGCGCCCAGTCGACCCCCCACTGCCAACCCGCCTCCCTCCTAAAATCAAGCCCGAGAATCTACAGCACAGAAACAGGCCATTCAGTCCAACTGGTCAATGTTGGTGTTTATACACACTAGCTTCTTCTCACTCTAAATTACCTCTTCCCATCCTGTCCCCATATCCCTCTCTTCCTTTCTACCTCATGTATGCATCAAGTCTCCCTTAAATGTGCCAATACTATTTGCTTCAACCACTCCATGTGGCAGCACGGAAACAGGTCTATGTTGTTGTCATTGCTACTTTTATATTTATGTATCTGTATTCCCAGATCTCTCTGCTTCTCTCCTCATTTAATTTTTTACCTTCAAAAAAAGGAATAAGTGGCCTCCTTATTTCTCCTACCAAAAAGAACCTCCCCACACTTCGCTATATTGAATTTCATTTGCCATTTATCCAACCACTCTGCAAGCCTGTTTATGACTTCCTGAATTTTAAATGGAGATAGATTGGGAAATGTTGATGTACAAAGGAACCTGGGTGTCCGTGTACACCAGTCACTAAAAGCAAACATGCAGGTGCAGCAAGCAGTTGGGAAGGCAAATGGTATGTTGGCCTTCATTGCAAGAGGATTTGAGTACAGGAGCAAGGCTGTCTTACTGCAGTTATTCAGGGCCTTGGTGAGACCACACCTGGAGTATTGTGTGCAGTTTTGGTCTCCTTACCTAAGAAAGGATATACTTGCCATGGAGGGAGTGCAGCGTAGGTTCACCAGACTGATTCCTGGGATGGCAGGAGTGTCATATGAGGAGAGATTGGGTCGACTCGGCCTGTATTCACTCGAGTTTAGAAGAATGAGAGGGGGTCTCATTGAAACATATAAAATTCTGACAGGGCTAGACAGACTGGATGCAGGGAGGAAGTTTCCCCTGGCTGGGGGTCCAGAACGAGGGGTCACAGTCTCAGGATACGGGGTAGGACATTTAGGACTGAGAGGAGGAGAAATTTCTTCACTCAGAGGATGGTGAACCTGTGGGATTCTCTACCACAGAAGGCTGTGGAGGCCAAGTCACTGAATATATTTAAGAAGAAGCTAGATAGATTTCTAGACACAAAAGGCATCAAGGGGTATGGGGAGAGAGCGGGAATATGGGATTGAGATAGAGGATCAGCCATGATCATATTGAATGGCGGAGCAGGCTCGAAGGGCCAAATGGCCTACTCATGCTCCTATTTTCTATGTTTCAATGTTTCAGTCTACCCCAATTGATTATCATCTGCAAATTCTGACACAATACCTCCAATTCCAAAGTCCAAATCATTTATGTATATAGTGAACAATAGTGGTCCTAGCACAGATCCCCACAGGACACCACTTCACACTTTCTGCCAGTCCAAGAAACCTCCCTTAACTCCTACTCTGCGTTTTCTGTTTCGCAGCCATCTTTCAATCCATTCTGCTACCTCGTCCCTGACTCCACACACCCTGACCTTTGTCGTGAGTATATCTCTTATGTGACATCTTATCAAAGGCCTTCTGAAAGTCCATGCATACCACATCCATTGCATTAGGCTTGCCTACTCTAACTGTTACTTCTTCAAAGAGTTCACTGAGGTTGGTTAAGCATGCTGACCAACCTTTTGGAAATCCATGCTGACTTTTTTTTATTATATTCTCCACCTCTAGATATTTTGTTATCTCATCTTTTAACAAAGATTCTAGTATCATTCCTACCACCGATATTAAGCTAAATGAAGATAGGAATTACATCTGCTGTTTTTTCTAATGAATCTTTATGTATGGACACCGGTGCCTCTGATATTTCCTCCCTAGAGCCAGAGTGCGCTGGTGATGGAGGGAGCTGATACTGAATTCAGTGGCAGGGACACGGATTCAATAAACCGCTCTGTCCTTGATAGTATCGAGCTTGTTGAGTGTTATTGTAGCTGCACCCATCCAAGCGAAAGGAGAGTATTCCATCACATTCCTGATTTGCGTCTGGTAGTTGGAGGCGAGGCTTTGAGGGTGTTAGGGGGTGAGCCTGGGTGGTAACCTGGTGGGAACGGATCGCCCACCTATTATAGAAGCCACCCGATTTTCATTCCATAGAAATCAGCCCATCTTAAAATGTTTCTGCCTCAAGTTTGTGTACAACCCCCATTAGGAGAAAAGTTGGTTACACCTTCGGTGCTCCTGCCAACCGATCCGATTGGTTCTGACAGCCACCAGCTATGCCTTCGAACTGTTCCGAATGGGTTTATATTGACAACTTCCAATCCCAGGGGGGATAAAATGATTTTTCTTGTGAAACATTGACAAAGATTACACATGGATTGAAAAGCTGACTGTCAGCTTAAAAGCTGGTACGTCAATTGTCTTTTAAAAGCATCAACCGCTCCCGAGGCAAGAAGCAATCTGTCATCTCACAGGTATGTTTACTAAGAATTTAATCAGGTTTCCAGGTCTTTTTTTTTGAGGGGAAGGGGAAGAACACACTTCCCAATTGATCAGCTTCAGTATGTTGTCTCTCTATTATACACATAGTAATAGTAAATATGTTCTTTAAGCAAGCAGTTACAGGATGATTGCAAGAATACAAACAAGACAGAATTACACCAAGACTTGGCACTGTAATGTGACCTCAATATTTGGATATGGGATTGAATTCACTGGAGCTGCTGTTCTTATACTGGCAGGAGCTGAATGATTTAGATTTTGCATTGACAATCTGTACAGACATGTCCAAACACACTCCTTACACATTGTGCACATATGTACAATATATTAATTTTAATTTTTTTTTGCCTGCTGGAAAGTGAAGAGGTACCAATATTGCTTGGGGAGAAAAAGAACAAGGGATTTGCATTGATCTCTGCCCAAGATGGGCCTTGCTGATTCTGATAGGGAATGAGAGAGCGTTTAGGTAGTTTATAAGTGGCAAATGAAAGGTCAGATTTCAGAACAGCACAGGCTTTTTATGCCACTGGGAAATAAAGATTACAGATATCTTCAGCACCAGTAGCTGTAGCACTTTCAGAAAGATTACTTCCATATCTTTTGGTCTTGCTGCCCCACAGTGATTTAAATTTCCAATGTATTGCAAAGGATGTTAGGAAAACAGCATCTTAATGCTAACAGTCTAAGCAATCACCATAACAGATAAGAGAAAGCAAGCGACTAGGTGAGGCAGTGGGGTAGAGTCTATCCCTTCATCTCTGGCACCTGGGTTCAAATCTATCTTCCACTAATGGGATGAAAGTCTCTTCTATCTGCTGGCTAGAAGGGTCCCACACGAGGTGAATCCAATTCCTAGTGAATAGTGGCTCTAGTCAAAAACTGTCCCTATCTGGCACTCTTACTCAGAAAGCCCACAGGATGGCTGCCATTAGAAATGGAAAAAAAAAGTCACGTTGATGTAATAGGGGTTGTTTTTGTTAGATTGGAGCTGAGGCATATTTTTGGGGCATATTAGAGGAAGCTTTACTTAGCATCCTACTACTTCTGACCTGGGAATGTTTGATGGTGACATTGGCTACCCAAAAGAGTGTGTTCCATTTCCCAGCACTAACGTCCCTCACTTCAATGAGCAGAAAATCCAGATTTAAAAAAAAAATGTTTTAAAAAAGGTAGAAAGATGATTTTTTAAAAAAATTACTCTCAGGAAGTGGGTGTTACTGGCAAGGCTGGCATTTATTGCCCATCCCTAGTTGCCCTCTTCTTGAATCACTGCATTGCAGCAGTTTTTGATACAACGGAGTGGCTTACTTGGCCACTTTAAATGGCAGTTAAGAGTCAACCACGTTGGCGTGGGACTGGAGCCACATATAGACCGGACTGGGTAAGGAGGGCAGCTTACTGAATCCCCTTGGGCTTTTATGACAATCGGACAGCTTTATGGTCACTTTTACTGATAACAGTTTTTTTTAAAACTGAATTCAAAATTTGAATCACTTTCTCTAGATTAATAGTCCAGTAATATAACCACTACACTACCATACCCGGCTCTGCAACTGTCTGAACACCAGGCAGGAGTCAGGATTAAAGAGTCAATAGTCACCCACTTAGCAACAGATATATTAAATGATAATGATTTTCTAACCCCTCTGAAGTAAATCTTTCCTTCTATCTGCTCCATCCACTCAAATTTTCAATAATGGATAACTATAGTATTTTAGAGGGGCAATATTGGCACAAAAATAGGATTTCTGAGACTATCATTTTGCTGCTAATTTTTTTTTTATTCGTTCATGGGACGTGGGCATCGCTGGCAAGGCCGACATTTATTGCCCATCCCAAATTGACCTTGAGAAGGTGGTGGTGAGCTGCCTTCTTGAATCGCTGCAGTCCGTGTGGTGAAGGTTCTCCCACAGTGCTGTTAGGAAGGGAGTTCCAGGATTTTGACCCAGCAACGATGAAGGAACGGCGATATATTTCCAAGTCAGGATGGTGTGTGACTTGGAGGGGAACGTGCAGCTGGTGTTGTTCCCACGTACCTGCTGCTCTTGTCCTTCTAGAGGTCGCGGGTTTGGGAGGTGCTGTCGAAGAAGCCTTGCTGCAGTGCATGCTGTGGATGGTACACACTGCAGCCACTGTGCGCCGGTGGTGAAGGGAGTGAATGTTTAGGGTGGTGGATGGGGTGCCAATCAAGCGGGCTGCTTTGTCCTGGATGATGTCGAGCTTCTTGAGTGTTGTTGGAGCTGCACTCATCCAGGCAAGCGGAGAGTATTCCATCACACTCCTGACTTGTGCCTTGTAGATGGTGGAAAGGCTTTGGGGAGTCAAGAAGTGAGTCACTCGCCGCAGAATACCCAGCCTCTGACCTGCTCTCGTAGCCACAGTATTTATATGGCTGGTCCCATTAAGTTTCTGGTCAATGGTGACCCCCAGGATGTTGATGGTGGGGGATTCGGTGATGGTAATGCCACTGAATGTCAAGGGGAGGTGGTTAGACTTTCTCTTGTTGGAGATGGTCATTGCCTGGCACTTGTCTGGCGCGAATGTTACTTGCCACTTATAAGCCCAAGCCTGGATGTTGTCCAGGTCTTGCTGCATGCGGGCTTGGACTGCTTCATTATGTGAGGGGTTGCGAATGGAACTGAACACTATGCAATCATCAGCGAACATCCCCATTTCTGACCTTATGATGGAGGGAAGGTCATTGATGAAGCAGCTGAAGATGGTTGGGCCTAGGACACTGCCTTGAGGAACTCCTGCAGCAATGTCCTGGGGCTGAGATGATTGGCCTCCAACAACCACTACTATCTTCCTTTGTGCTAGGTATGACTCCAGCCACTGGAGAGTTTTCCCCCTGATTCCCATTGACTTCAATTTTACTGGGGCTCCTTGGTGCCACACTCTGTCAAATGCTACCTTGATGTCAAGGGCAGTCACTCTCACCTCACCTCTGGAATTCAGCTCTTTTGTCCATTTTTGGACCAAAACTGTAATGAGATCTGGAGCCGAGTGGTCCTGGTGGAACCCAAACTGAGCATCAGTGAGCAGGTTATTGGTGAGTAAGTGCCGCTTGATAGCACTGTCGATGACACCTTCCATCACTTTGCTAATGATTGAGAGTAGACTGATGGGGCGGTAGTTGGCCAGATTGAATTTGTCCTGCTTTTTGTGGACAGGACATACCTGGGCAATTTTCCACATTGTCGGGTAGACGCCAGTGTTGTAGCTGTACTGGAACAGCTTGGCTCGAGGCGCAGTTAGTTCTGGAGCACAATGAGTCAGTTGTGGTTGAAAATGACGTGGCCACTTTGAGAATCTAGCTATGTAGTGCTGCACAGAAGTTAATACAACTTCAAGTATCTTTTTTTAAAAAAAATGACTATATTTCAAACTTCAAACAAGATACACATTAACAAAAGATTTAATGGGATCATAACAGCTACAAAGCTCTTAATTGTCCAGAAAAGAGAGTTCTCAGTCTGTCTGTGCAGCTCCCATTCTGTTTTTGGCACGATCGAACATTTTAAAAAGCAGGATTTATTGCCAAAGCAAACAACACAGAACAGACATTGATCTGTTCTACCCAGCCATATAAGGTCTGCGCTATCCATTGATTTGTACTTAATCGAACATCACTGAGTAAATAGATCAAATATTGACAAACTCATCTGGTTGGGAAACAAGCACGGCACAGAGACAAAGCTTCCTCACTTATGCTCCATTTAACTTACTATGCAACTGCTGCCACTATGGATTTTGGCAACAAGTGACAATGGAGAAGGAAGCACCACAAAGTGTCATTGTTTTTGCTCCTATTCCAGAAGCTGTATTGCTACAGGCTGCAAGAGGGAAAGGTTGGAGAAAAAAAAACTATCAGCTAGTGCCCAGACTTGACAGGCCAAATGGCCTCCTCCTGTGCTGTAACCATTCTATGAACTCCAAGTTCTCCTCTAAGTCACACAGTGGGAGTACCTTCACCACACGGACTGCAGCGGTTCAAGAAGGTGGCTCACCACCATATTCTCAAGGGCAACTAGGGATGGGCAATAAATCCTGGACTTGCTAGTGACGCCCATATCCCAAGAACTGAATTAGTAGCAATGTTACATGCACAATCGAGGCAATCCCAGAAGTCCCAGCTTTGGTAGCAAGTTGCCATGCCTACATTCCCAGCAATACTGTATGTTGATGCAACCCCATGCACGTTGTCTCTGTAGCTGAGTCTCTTGAAATTTAAATCTGTTTCCTAGTGCCATAAATGCAACATTAGGATGTGACCTAGGCAATATGTTGGGTCACCACATGCACAAATGCCTTGAATTTACAGCCATGCACACATCCAGTGTCAAAACCTATTGCAAAGTCTAGCAGCAGGAGGGTTACCCCATGTCAGATGCTGCTACTTTTCCTCCATTCCATGAAATCCAACTTGACAATATAAATGGGTTATCACAAGGCACCTTTAACACCAGAAGGAAAACATGTCCAGGATAAGAAGGGTTTACCTGAACGAAGTTTGATCCCAGTAGAGTTCAAATTGAATTCATTGTTAAGACACTATTAGGTTGGCTTCAAGCCAAAGTCTAATACTAGGTTCCCCAGTAATACTCAAATATGGTATAATGTATTGGTGGAACTGGTCAGAATCCAATTCTTAGAAGTATAGGATAATTATCTCAAAGCACTCCTTGAACTACTTGAATTTCCTTGGAGCTTCTCCAGCTCTGCCACCGTTACTTCAGTAGAAATATGGTCGATACCCTATTTACGTACCTAAGTGGGGTATCGACCAAACTTCCACCAAAATTACATTGGCGGAGCAGGAGATGCTCCAAGGAAATTCACCACCAGGGTAATAGTTTGGTCCTGATTTATGGGAATCCAACTGCAATAAACAGTTTTTTTTAAAGAAATACATTTAAAGAAATGATGACATGTTGCTCCTTTAATATTTCTGGGACAAAGTAGAATATTGTAAGCATGTAATTGGGGATTAATTTACTGTGTGATGAGTATTAATGTACATTTTCAATATTGATTTGTGAATACAGCACTAAAACTTACAATGTTGGAAAACTTACAATGTTGGTCTGCGGTGAGTTAAGCATTCTCAGCTATTGGGGATAGAGGTGTTGTAATTGGCCTTGGTGCCCTGAGCTGGGGCGAGGGGAGGGGGAGAGGGGGGAGAAAGAGTAAAATGCAGTCAGGATTCCTGGTCTCAGTTACTATTCAACTACCCCTACTGAAAACTGATTGTGTGTGGACATCAGGAAAGGACAGGATGGGGCTCAGCTGTGATGTACTTTTATTTTTTATTTACACAGAGGGTGATCAACAATTGCAAAGCCTTTCCAAGAAAAGTGGTTGAGGATGGGACACTGAACTCATTCAAAAGAAAACATTCCTTTCTGGCACAAAAACACAAAAGGAAAAGCAGCCCAACCATGGCTAACAAAAGAAATTAAGGATAGTATGAGATCCAAAGAGGAGTCATGTAAAGTTGCCAGAAAAAGTAGCAAGCCTGAGGATTGGGAGCAGTTTAGAATTCAGCAAAAAAGGACCAAGAGATTGATTAAGAGGGGAAAAATAGAGTATGAGAGTAAACTTGCAAGGAACATAAAAGTGGATTGCAAAAGCTTCTACAAGTATGTAAAAAGAAAAAGATTAGTGAAGACAAATGTAGGTCCCTTACAGTCAGAAACGGGAGAATTTATAATGGGGAACAAGGAAATGGCAGAGCAATTAAACAAATACTTTGGTTCTGTCTTCATGGAAGAGGACACAAATAACTTCCCAGAAATGCTAGGAAATCAAGGGACTAGTGAGGAGGGGGAATTAAAGGAAATTAGTATTAGTTTAAAAAAAAGTGCTGGGGAAATTAATGGGACTGAAAGCTGATAATTCCCCAGGGCCTGATAATCTGCATCCCAGAGTACTAAAAGAGGTAGCCATGGAAATAGTGGATGCATTAGTTGTCATTTTCCAAAATTCTATAGATTATGGAACAGTTCCTGCAGATTAGAGATTGGCAAATGTAACCCCACTATTTAAAAAAGGAGGGATCAGAAACAGGGAACTACAGACCGGTTAGCCTAACATCAGTAGCAGGGAAAATGCGAGAGTCTATTATAAAGGATGTGATAACAGGACACTGAGAAAATATCAACGGGATTAGACAAAGTCAATATGGATTTATGAAAGGGAAATCATGTTTGACAAAGCTACTGGAGTATTTTGAGGATGTAACTGGTAGAATAGATGAGGGAGAACCAGTGAATATGTGAATTTGAGACCAGGAGAACAAGTAGACAGTGATGAACAAAATATGTATCTATATAAAAGTTAGAAGCTTTAGGAATAAGATGCCAGAACTGGAAGCTCTTGTGGCAGCAGGGAACTACAAAGTGGTGGGAATATCAGAAACATGGCTAAATATTGAGGATGGAAGTAAATACAACATTCAGGGGTATAACATATTCAGAAAAGACAGAAAAAGGACAAAAAAGGAGGCGGTATTGTCACACTATATATCAAGGACGCTCAAGGGGTAAACAAAGTTAATTCTGTGGGAAGGGCAACATTACAGAATGAACTATTCTGGATAGACATCTGTAATACAAAAAAAAAATCCAAGCTAATATAGGGATATACTACAGACCCCAGGCAGGAAATAAAGAGAACAATTTGCTTTATGAAGAGTTAAGAAGGTTATGTAAGATCAGTAATGATATTGTAGTGAGAGACTTCAATCATAAGGAATAAGAACGTAAGAAATTGGGGCAGGGGTAGGCCAAACGGCCCCTTGAGCCTGCTCCACCATTCAATAAGATCATGGCTGATCTTTAACCTCAACTCCATTTTCCTGCCCGATCCCCATATCCCTTGATTCCCCTGGAGTCCAAAAATCTATCTATCTCAGTCTTGAATATATTCAACAACTCTGCATCCACAGCCCACTGGGGCAGAGAATTCCAAAGATTCACAACCCTCTGAGTGAAGAAATTCCTCCTCATCTTAGGCTTAAATGACTGACCCCTTATCCTGAGACTATGCTCCCTAGTTCTAGACTCTCCAGCCAAGGGAAACAACCTTTCAGCATCTAGCCTGTCAAGCCCCCTCAAAAATTTGTATGTTGCAATGAGTTGTGAATGAATAAACTAAATATAAACTGGGAAAACACAAGTGTTTTAGAATCAGAGTTGGTAACTGTAATGCACATCTGCTTTATCACCCAGTGCGTCAAGGGAGCAATATGAGGCAGTACTCATCTAGAGCTGGCATTTGCAAAGGATCCAGATAATGTACATGGAATGGAAGTCATAGCACTCCTGGGAAACAATGATTAAAGTATGATAAAGTTTAGTGTGATTTGGAAGTCAGAAGTACCCAAGATTGGAGCCAGATATATAACTTTAAAAAAGTCTAATTTTCATGAAATGATGGCACAACTAAAGCAACTAGATTAGCAGAGCTTGTTTGCCAACATCTCAATGGGAAACAAGTGGAATGCCTTTAAAGATAGTTAATATTCTGAATGATAACTTACTTTCTCCCAAGGATTCACAAGGGAAGATATAAGCAACATGTCCTCCCCAAACAACGTTAACCAAAGTAAAATCAGCAGCTTTGATATAAATGAGGTGGAAGCCTTAGAAGGCTAAAAGGTCTCATAACAAGTCATCAACAACATCTTGCATTTATATAGCATCTTTAACGTGGTAAAACATCCCGAGGCACTTCACAGGAGCGTTATCAAACAAAATTTGACACCAAACCAAATAAGTAGATATTAGGACAGGTGACCAAAAGCTTGGTCAAAGAGGTAGGTTTTAAGGAGCATCTTAAAAGAGGAGAGTGAGTTAGATAGGTGGAGAGGTTTAGGGAGGCAATTCCAGAACTTAGGGCCTAGACAGCTGAAGGCACGGCCGCCAAAGATGGAGCAATTAAAATCGGGGATACACAAGAGGCCGTAATTGGAAGAGCGCAGAGATCTCAGAGGGTAGTAAGGCTGGAGGAGGTTACAGAGAAAGGGAGGGGTGAGGCCATAGAGGGATTTGAAAACAAGGATGAAAATTTTAAAATTGAGGCATCGCTGGGCCGGGAGCCAACGTAGGCCAGCGAGCACAGAGGTGATGGTTGAACTGGACTTGGTGCGAGTTAGGATACGGGCAGCAGAGTTTTGGATGAGCTCAACTTTAGGAAGGGTGGAAGATGAGAGGCCAGCCAGGAGAACATTGGAAGAGTCAAGTCTAGAGGTAATAAAGGCATGGATGAGAGTTTCAGCAGCAGATGAGCCGAGGCAGGGCCGGAGAAGGGCGATGTTACGGAGATGGAAGTAGGCAGGCTTGGTAATGAGCATCCGATCACATATCCGTTCCATCTTACGGTCAAATAGGATGCCAAGGTTGCAAACTGTCCGGTTCAGCCTCAGACAGTGGCCAGGGAGAGGGATGGAGTTGGTGGCTAAGGAACGGAGATTGTGGCGGGGACCGAAGACAATGGCTTCGATCTTCACAATATTTAGCTGGAGGAAATTTCTGCTCATCCAGTCAGACATGCAGTGTGACAAATCAGAGACAATGGAGGGGTCGAGAAAGGTCGTGGTGGGGTAGAGCTGGGTGTTGTCAGCATATATGTGGAACTTGATGTTGGGTTTTCAGATGATGTCGCTGAGGAGCAGCATGTAGATGAGAAATAGGAGGGGGTCAAGGATAGATCCTTGGGGGACTCCAGAGACAATGGCGCGAGAGCTGGAAGAGAAGCCATTGCAGATGATCCTCTGGCTATGACTGGATAGATAAGAATGGAGCCAGGGGGAATGCATTCCTACCCAGCTGGATGACGGAGGAGAGCCGATGGGAGAGGATGGTGTGGTCAACTATGTTAAAGGCCAGGGATAAATAATATTTATCTCAGAGTGCTGGAAGAGGCTAGGGTGGAGATTTGTGAAGCACTGACAATAATTTTGAGGAAGTTACTGGACATTAGGGGATACTGGTAGATTAGAAGCAGGCCAATGTGGTGCCCTTATTCAACAAAGGAGATAAAACAGACACAGTCAATTAGAGACCCATCAATCTCACATTCATTCCATGTAAAATAATGGAATTGATCATCAGGAATAAACTATAGGAGTATCTGTATAATAGTAACCTAGTAAATAGTAGCAAACATGGAGTCAGAAGGGGAAGATCATGCCTGATCAACCTTCTTAACTTCTTTGAGGGATCAACAGCCCAAGTGGACTGTGGAAGATCCTATAACAGTGTATCTAAACCCACATGAAAGGCTATTAATGGAGATTGAGGGTGAACCCTGCGAATGGTTAAAAAAAACTGGTTGAAAGTAGAAAGCACTAAGTACCTGTAGAGGAGTTAGGCCAAGGTTGGAGGGAGGGGTAAGTACTGAATGGGTTGCCCCAGAGCTCATTTACATAAACCACTACTGTTTCTCATTTACATAAATGAGAGAGTCAAACATAATACAAAGTGGTCAGATTTACTGATGATACCAAACTGGGAAGGCCAGTGGAATCAGAGGAAGCAGCTCAAAAAACTACAGAGTGAGCAGGACTAAATAGTTATGTGGGCAAATAAATGGTAGATGAATTTAATGCAGACAAGTGCAAAGTACTGCACATAGCATAGAAAAATAAGCAAAACACACACACACTCTCCATAAATGGTGTTGATGTAGCTAAGGATAAAGGTTAGAGAGGCCTAGGAGTCGTGCGTTGGTTGGATATGGTAAACATGTTCAACCAATGCAAAACTGCCATCAACAATGCCAGCGTCACGGAAGTGAAAATCCTGGCTGCATTTAAGAAAGAACAAGATGCAGTATTGTAAAGACTATATGGTGGTTCTGGATGTGTGAACGAATATGTATTGAAAGGTCTTTTTCAATGATAATTATTTTATGATCTTGCAAAGAGAGAAATTGGAGTGAAAAAACATAAAAAGGAACACCGATAGGTCCCCTTTCTTAAAAAAAAATCAAAATCAAATAGTTATAAACAAATCACTAACTTAGTCATTGCTTTGCTTGTTTCTGTATTTCTATTGAGTATTTAGACAAACGTGCAAAACAGTGATCGCTTGCACCATCACCATTAGCACTGACAGCAGCAGTTGCTGAACTCAACACCGTGAGGCAAATACAACACGTACACAATCAAAGTTTGAGACCCTTTAGGTCACTATCTACTGAGGTAAATTCAGCACCCTCATACTGTTACTAAATTACAGCCCTGCCACTGACAGTAACCTGACGGCACTGGAAGCTGTGAGTTGCTTTATTTTCAGGCAGTCTCACTGTTAAAATAATCTCACTGTTCTGGAGAACACAGCCATCATGTTAATTGATTTCACTGTAAAGGGTGAGGTAAATAACTTATCCCACATGCTACTTTCTAGACATTACCTGCAATCATCGGACAAGGATTCACTTGTCTCAGTTCCAGTCTCTTACCTGCCTTGAGTAAGAACAGTGAGAGACATGCACATCTACTTTAATTTTTCACAGTAGTTTAATTTTTTTTATATTCATTCATGGGATGTGGGCGTCGCTGGCGAGGCCAGCATTTATTGCCCGTCCCAAAATCCCAGAATTCCAACATGGCCTCCTGTTACAAGGCCAGGCACTGCATTTTATGGACTCACCCCACCCCGCCCCACCCCCAAGAGATAACACAGTATAAAGATCCCCCGGTATAATGCTGAGATTTAATTAATAGGGAAAAATAATCGAGAATACAATTTTTCCCCCCACACTTTGCCAACTCAATTAATTACTTTCCCGCACTCAGGTATGCTTTTAGGATGGGTCTGATGCCCTGTTCTTGTAGTTTCAGAGAGTATTGCCTGTATTGGTTGCTCAATGTGAGGGAGCACTGCTATATTATAGAGACAAATAGATGCTTATATACACATTGGGAAACCAGAGAGGGAGACAAAACTGCCCTTTCCATCAATCAACAGCCTCAAGTTCTTCACATTCCCACAAACACTATCTGGGTGCCCAACTATGTGAACACCCACTAATGTTAAACCCTACATTAGGCAATGATTGAAAAGAAAGCATGACATTATTGCGGGTTTTGTCACACCGCTGATGGTTTGGCACATGAAAACAATTGATACATACACACTTTGAAGTTCCCTCTTCCGTTGGTAAAAGCACCCAGGTAATATTGTTGGGAGAAAAAGGACAATAGTGGGAAAGATACGTCCTCCATTAGCCCACCTGTCTTCCCATTTTTTATCCCAGCCACTTTCAAGCAATTTCAGTGGGGCCTACTTTATGTATTAATCCTTTTTGCATTGTTCAAAGAGGTAAGTCCGGAGTGTGATGGGGAGGAGGGGTGCCAGCATTTGTGGTCATTCACTACACAGATTCTTCTGGTTTACAAAATTTAGAATAATAAGGTTCAACACAAAGTGGAATAAAATCAGATTCAGAACAAGTTTCTATCGTTCCCTTCCAGATACCGACATTAGCTGCAGCATTTTGAATTGTTTTTGGACTTCCAGCATTTGAAGTTTTTTTTCTTTTCATCTCCACAAATGTGGTGGGCTTTGTTTGTTTTAAACTCCCAATGTGGGCAGAGGGAACAGGAACAGAGCCATCTTCTTAGGCCTGTAAATCGGGCCATAGTAGAGAAGGGATTGGAGCAGCAGCTCGCTGCACGTACAACAGGGTGGATCTGGATAGTGAGCGTGCCAAATGCTGAAATCAACCATGAGGAACAGCAAATACATTGGGGCTCTTGAACACCTTCGTAATAACCAGAGCCCCAATGGCCGTTCCCAAGTGAGACGGATATTTCAGAGCACATTTGACAATCATCTGGTTCCTTTTCTGCCTTTGTAAATCCCCTTCACTGAAGCCAAAACATATTGCAACTTTCCAACCGACTATCTCACCTCAACCTCCTTTTAATGCAAGGTCGACAATTCAATGTCCTTACTCTTTCTCCACATTACTCCGCTTATACTTTCAACAGTTCCAAAAAAAGAAGCAAAGGTGAAGGCAGTACCCGAGCAGGAGGGTCTACACAAAGCAAAAAGCTGAGACCTAAACCTTTGCATTTTCTAAACAGCAAAAAAAAAGTCGAGCGAGGCGGGTGTGAGAGTGAACCATTGCTCCTTTGCCCAGGTGAGCTGGGGTCAATTTCACTTACCTGTCCCTGTGACCCAGCCCATCAGCAGGAACAGAACGAGCCACATCTCCCTGCTGCCCATCGCTCTCCAAACACTCATTCCCACCCTGCCCACGGAAGTGGGGGCTTCTCCGATTTCCAAAATTGCGAACAAATCTCCTCGCAAATTGCGAGAGTTTTTTTTTTGTCACCGAGCTCCGCTGCTTCCTGAAAGGATCACCTCTGCTCATTTGCCTAAAGGTAAACCTGGGCGTGCCGGCTCAGGCGGTGAGTTTGCTCAGTGCTGTAAAAAGTGTTCCACACGTCAGGAAATTTTTCTTCAACAAAGTAGAAAGGAGCTCTTTCCCTTCCTCCCATAAAACCACAAATTGTGCAAGTCTTCTGAGGACTGAGTGTTCTCATACTGTGGGCGAGCAGAAACATTTAGAGATGGCCACGGTTCACACCCATAAATGTTGAGTTGGAAAATCTAATTTTCCTCGATATATTACTGTATGATAAATCTAGCCAAACTAGCAGTATATTATCATTCCTTTATTACAACAACTTGTATTTATATGGCGCCTTTAATGTAGTAAAACAAGGCGTCGGGAAGGCAGAGAGATTTAGGGAGGAAATTTCAGAGCTTAGGGCCTCGATGGCTGGAGGTAAGGGCTGCCAATGGTGGGGCAAATGGTGAGGGATGTACAAGAGCCCGAGCTGGAGGAACGCAGAGTTCATGGAGGGATGTCGGCCTGAAGGAGGTAACAGAGGGGGTGAGGCCATAGGTGGATTTGAACACAGGGATGAGAATTTTAAAATCAAGCCATTGTCGGATTGGGAGCTAACGTAGGTTAGCGAGCACAGGGGTGATGGGTGCGTGGGACTTGGTGTGGGTTAGGATACAGGCAACAGAGCTTTGGATGGGCTCAAGTTTATGGGGGTTGAAGATGGGAGGCTTGGAATAGTCAAGTCTGAAGGTAACAAAAACATGGATGAGGGTTCAACAGCAGATAAGCTGAGGCTGGGATGGAGACGGACGATATTATGGAGGTGGAAATAGGCATTCTTTGTGATGGAGAAGATTAGGGGTCAGAAACTCAGCTCAGGGTCAAATAGGATGCCAAGGTTAGTAGCAGTCTGGTTCAGGTTGAGTGGCCAGGCAGGGGTCGGAATCGGTGGCTAGGGAACATAGTTTGGGACGAGGTAGTCGAAGACAATGGCTTCGGTCTTTCCACAGTTGAATTGGAGGACATTTTGGCTCATCCGGGGAGTGGATGTCGGACAAATAGTCTGACAACACAAACAGTGGAGGGGTTGAGCGCGGTGGTGGTGGTGAAGTAGAGCTGGGTGTCATCAGCACACATGTAGAACCTGACACCATATCTTCGGATGATGTCACAGAAAGACAGCATGTGGAAGAGAAATAGGAGGTGGACAAGAATAGATCCTAGGAGAATTCCAGAGGTAATGGTGTGGGATTGGGACGAGAAGCCACTGATTGGAAAGATATATTGCCAATTCCTGAAACACTCTAAGGCTGTGGTGTCAAACAAACTCTCCAAAGGCTACTGTGACTAGGGCCCCAATATTTACGGGGAGGTGGGGAGGGAGTGGGGGCGCGTGTCAGCGACCAGGAAACCCCAAAATACTGGAAAGGCAGTGTTCCTGACTAATTTAACGGCATTACTTCATTAGAATTTTTTACTCCATTTTCACACGGCAGCCGTCCAGCCTGACAATCGAGAAGATCGGGGGTCATGGGGGGCTCGGAGCACGGCAGCGAGGGGGGACGGAGAGATTGCCGGGGTGGGGGGAGGGAAGAAATTGTGGGGAGGGAGAGTTCATGGTGGGGGAGAGATCACGGGGAGGGGAGAGATCATGGGGAGGGAGAGAACACAGGGGAGAGATCACAAGGGAGAGAGTGTGGGGAGGGACGAGATCGCTGGGGGGAGAGGAGAGATGGGTGTTCTGAAGATCGCAAGGGGGGGATCTGAAGATTGTGGGGAGGGAGAGTTCATGGCGGGGGGAGAGATCATGGGGAGGGAGAGAACATGGGAGAGATCACAAGGGAGAGACGTGGGGAGGGACGAGATCGCGGGGAAGGGAGAGATCGCTGGGGGGAGAGGAGAGATGGGTGTTCTGAAGATTGCAAGGGGGGGATCTGAAGATTGTGGGTGGGGAGCAGTTGGCCGATTGCGGGGGGAAGAGATTGTGGCAGAAGATGTACTTGGGGGGGCCGTGGGGAAGCACTCCTGCTCCTCCTGGCTCACAAGCAGTGCTGGAAAAGCACTTACCTGCTGGATCTGGCAGTTCTCACCACCCCGCTGCTGAGTTTCCTGAGTCCTGGGAAACCAGGCCTGCAACTGTTCAATTCACAAGGCTTCCAAAATCTGAGGAACGCAGCCTCATCTAAATATTAAAATCACTGACCCGTCGCTCCAGAGTGGATTACTTGGACACCCCCAAACCGCCGTGGTAACAGCGGAAATAGACGCATTCGTGGTGGGTTGGGTCGGGTTTCACATTTTTAACAATTTAACCCCTGCCCCAACCCTCTCCTGCCCGTCGTGGCGGGTTAAAATTCTCCCCTAGGAGTCCCAGTTGAAATGGATGAATTACATCTCATCACAGGTATGAAGAGATTGGAGGCCTTGCTGTCCTTGTTCTATGCCCATGGGGATTTCTCGGTTCCCAGGCACGAAAGAGAAGAAAAGAGATGGAGGGACTGTCATGCCAGGCCTTTGCTCCTTCATGTTTCCCAGGAATTCTTGCTCTCCCCCGCTGCCCCCCAGGAGGGGGGAGCGGAGTGCTTTCACCAAAAGGAGGTGCAACCATTGAGGCAGACATTGAAATGAGTTAAGAAGATCCTAGCAGGGCCTTCTTACTCACTTTACTCCAGGTGCACTGGGTGATTGCCCATTTGAAGGGGTGTCTGAAGAAGTTTTAGCTGAGAGAGGCAGGCAGCAACAGCAGGAGGGTCTCAACATGTAAATGAAACCTGGGGCTGGGGGCCTTCTGGATGTTGTTTATGGATAAGTAGTTATTGAGTTTGTACCCCTCCGGAAAAAAGTGACAGGGAGTGCTGTGGGATGGGGATATTTTGTGTGCCAGCGTAGGATTGAGGTGATGATTTGCCAAAATTAGGGAGGACAGTGAAGATGGTGGAAGATTTCTCAGAGATATGGATAGAGATGGAGGAAATTTCAGAAACATGGGGGGATGGGGGAGTGGGGGTGGGAGTAATGGTCTATTCTGCTACGTCCATGACATTTTCGAAATTCAGAATAATTTTCACAAATGCCATAGATGTAGTTGATGATTTTCTAGATTCTCTAGAGTGTAAAATGTACTAGAACGAGGCATGACAAAGATTACCTAGCATCTATAATTCTACGGTAGACTTTTTTCTTTTTGTAAGAGGCAGATGGGATAGGGGAGGTATATACTGGGACGAGAAAGATTGTATGAGATAGATGCCAGGGAATCTCATTTTTTCTGTATGTCACTTGTGTTGATAGTTTTTGTCACAGCACTTGCATTGCAACTCTTTTGTTGCAAATGAACCCAGGCACCCAATGGAGTCTTAGCTATGTGTTTGGAGCATTGTGCCTTGTGAATTGGGCCCTATCTCAATCACCCTATGGGGGTGACAATGGTCCCTTAACTTCTGTCAAACAGAGGCATAGACATATTGACCAGCCAAAAGAAAAGTGCCATTTTTGCACATGTTGGTATTTGTAAAAGTAATTTTAAAATCAAAGGAGTCCCTGGATTCCTATTTTCATGAGAACTGTATTTTTAAAATTTTGGCTGTTCTTTATCAGACTGTTATGTTTATAGTGCCGAGTACACAAGTTGTACATGCACAATATGATAGTGAGTGAGCCTTGCAGTGTGGCTTGGGTTGTGGGTGACCCTGAGGACTGACTCTGGAGAGCTGTGTAGTATTCAGTGGGTCTATGCTTTCATTTTTTTTATATATCCTGAACATATTTGACAATTGTGCACAGACAAAACTTGTCTTTTTTAGTCTAAATGCACAAAACATTTTTGCCACCTTGCATCTGAATTTCAGGGGAAAATCCAACGCCCAGGTGAACACGATGCTCTCCTTGCCCAGAATCTGACTCGCATCTCTCCCCACCATTAGCTTCCAAGTGATACAGGGTGATAATTTCTATATGTGTGCAAAAACATACCAATGTAGTTCTGTCAGGTGCTAAAGGAAGTAAAATCTTGGACCCTGCGGAAAATTGGATTCTGATGTCTTTTTATGCATGCACAAATGATTCCTTGCTATTTATCTCCACGTAGAGCTTTAAAGGTAAACCATACACGGTGGTTTTTAAAACAGTAAATGTTTCAATATCCTTAATTGTGCTCCACAGAATTCTTGCACAGTTGCTCAAAGCAGCAGAATGTCCTGCAAGTTCCGACTTGTTACACTACATTTTTTTGTAGTTTTGGACAGGAAACTTCCAGAACAAATCAGAGGGGCTTCGGTATAAAATGTCTCAAAATATTTTGCTTCCCACTCCCAACTCATTTTCATTTTTATTATTTTTTTTCCATTGCAAAAGTAGTAGAAGGAGATACACATCATAAAGCTAAATTAACATTGCTTGTACTATGTATGTAGATGTAAGTAGAAAATCAGCATATCTGGAATCAGTACGTAGTGGCTGAGTTAAAAGACGTAAAGAGCTAATATTACTACTGGATCTTAGACCTGGTTTATCTTTTAAAAATGGTACATTACAGCACAATAATAGTATGTACACATTTAGTCAAGGATATTTTCTGCCCTGAATGATGAGGCAAGAACCTTCCAGGGGCTTAGTCTGATTACCACTGGTGCTCATTGCTCAAGTTGTTATACATAGTTGGGGTTCCTTTCATACCATTTGTATAGTACTGTTCAGACAAATATTGCTGTCACTCTGAGGCACACAGCAAAAAGGCATTTTAAAAATACTTTGAAAATTTTTATCTACATATTAAAATTGTATAGTTTTTTGGTTAAAAAGAAGACATTTAGGGAATTGAGATTAATTTGAATGATTAATTTAAAGATGTGAAGTCTAATAGAAGTTACAACATGGAAACAGGCCCTTCGGCCCAACATGTCCATGTCGCCCAGTTTATACCACTAAGCTAGTCCCAATTGCCTGCACTTGGCCCATATCCCTCTATACCCATCTTATCCATGTAACTGTCCAAATGCTTTTTAAAAGACAAAATTGTACCCGCCTCTACTACTGCATCTGGCAGCTCGTTCCAGACACTCACCACCTTTTGAGTGAAAAAATTGCCCCTCTGGACCCTTTTGTATCTCTCCCCTCTCACCTTAAATCTATGCCCCCTCGTTATAGACTCCCCTACATTTGGGAAAAGATTTTGACTATCTACCTTATCTATGCCCCTCATTATTTTATAGACTTCTATAAGATCACCCCTTAACCTCCTACTCTCCAGGGAAAAAAGTCCCAGTCTGTCTAACCTCTCCCTATAAGTCAAACCATCAAGTCCCGGTAGCATCCTAGTAAATCTTTTTTGCACTCTTTCTAGTTTAATAATATCCTTTCTATAATAGGGTGACCAGAACTGTACACAGTACTCCAAGTGTGGCCTCACCAATGCCCTGTACAACTTCAACAAGACATCCCAACTCCTGCATTCAATGTTCTGACCAATGAAACCAAGCATGCCGAATGCCTTCTTCACCACCCTATCCACCTGTGACTCCACTTTCAAGGAGCTATGAACCTGTACTCCTAGATCTCGTTGTTCTATAACTCTCCCCAACGCCCTACCATTAAGGGAGTAGGTCCTGGCCCGATTCGATCTACCAAAATGCATCACCTCACATTTATCTAAATTAAACTCCATCTGCCATTCATCGGCCCACTGGCCCAATTTATCAAGATCCCGTTGCAATCCGAGATAACCTTCTTCACTGTCCACAATGCCACCAATCTTGGTGTCATCTGCAAACTTACTAACCATGCCTCCTAAATTCTCATCCAAATCATTAATATAAATAACAAATAACAGCGGACCCAGCACCGATCCCTGAGGCACACCGCTGGTCACAGGCATCCAGTTTGAAAAACAACCCTCTACAACCACCCTCTGTCTTCACGAGGCGTATTTAAAAATGAAAAGGTATCTTCACCGCAGTCTAAATTCTAGAGTAACTTCTACATACATGAATATATGTTAGAAAGCTGGAGCACACCCTTAGGGTTTACATGATATCTTCTCTTATGTGTCTGTGTCACAGGAAGAATCTTGAAACAGCCTTTGAGAAGAAAGAATCATATCAGAGTATCATATGACAGGACAGGAATATGTGACAGGAGCAGCCTATGAAACTGCAGTGTTTCAGTACATGGAAATACACTGATGTTCATTATGTAGGTCACACCTCTTAAATAAATATTTAAATATTTAGAAATAGCCGCTGTGATACGAAATACAGGTGTGTTAGTACTGAGAACACTGCGATGTTGTCAGTACATATATGAAACTCCAGGTTAATGCTCAGAGTATTTTCAAATCATTAAATAGACTGAAAATTTGAGCTGCGCAGTTGGCCACATCTAGTTCTACCTATGTGCAAATCTGATTTACCAAATCTAGAGAATTAAAACTCTTGTGAATAGTGTGTTACACATTAAATCTGTGGGTGACACATTAAATCTGTCCACAACAGAAAATGCCTTTCTCATTAGCTCAAATAAGCATACTGATTCACTGAAATATAGATCAACAACAATCTTACAGAAAAGCTATCCATTGAAGGGCTGCAATTCATGTTGCTGTATTTATTCTTTTAATATAAAACCATATAAAGAGCATCTATAAGGTAAAAATACACATAAAATGTATTTAAAAACACTGGGGTTCAGCCATTGCATGTTAGAAATGCCCCCATGATATTTCTCCTGCTTATGGAAACTGCCTTTCTCTTTTATCCATACTGCTATGTTCTCTGAACTTTCATTTGCTGCTCTCGTGAGGAGGCTTACTCTGCTGTCCTTCCTAGTCAGATAGCCCGCTTATACTCACTGCCCAGGTTCACACATTAAGAATGGCCACCTGGGTGATAATTAAAGAAATAGACATTGGAAATTACCATTGGTGTTAAATAGAATATCTGCACTATTTGAGGATTACAGAATAGTAATATTGGGAGTGCAGTGTAGTGCATAGTTCCTACTTGGATTTTGCACATTGCCAAATTGCTATTTGGAGGAAGTAGCTTCAGCACTTAAGATAAGTGTTAGTCTTGTTGAGGGCATTATTGCCAGCAAACCTCCAACATTATGAGATACTGTAGCCTACAGAGCACCCCGAGTATAAACACGGCCCAAAAGTGCCTCCTGTGCTTGGTTCCTGCACACCAGCTATGCATGAGGCTCATTAAAATAAGGCGCTGCAAGGGAGGCTGTACATTGCTGTTTTTGGAAGGCTTATTTGAAATAAATAGTGAGAAAATTCTATCAGAGGAGTACAGGAAAGAAACAAGCTATGAAGTAGTGAGATGAAGAATCACTGTTGCAGAAGGACCAAAGGATATCAAAAAATTAAATGAGAAAACCAGGAAAAAGAACAAGGGCCAATGTTCCAAAAAATTGGAGTCAGGGTTGAGTGGTATGTATGTGAATGCACAAAGCATTCAAAACAAAATTAGAGACTTAGAAGCATTAATAATTGTGGAGGGCTATAACATTGCAGCTAAAGCAGAGACGTGCCTTAAGTTTGAACAGGATTGGGAACTTAATATTCCTGGTTGTAACTGGGAGGAGAAAAAAGGAGGTTGGAAAGGAAAAAAGGAAGGATTCTGTCACACCGCAAAATATAAGGGGGTGTGAGGTGTTGCGTTAAGACAGGATCATTATGGATAGATTTAAGAAATAGGAAGGGAAATGGTACAATTCTTAGTATGCATTATAGGTCATCAAACAGTGGAGATGAGACAGAGGTGGAGATGGGCAGACAGTTCAGAGAGTTACGTAAGAAAAAGAGGGCAATAATATTATCCCAAAATAGCTTGGAATAAAGGTAATGTGTGTGGTCAAAGTGGGGAATGCTTTTTAGGATATATCCAGGACTGTTTTGTGGATTATATGTTTTTAGTCCAACAAGGGGTGAAGTATTGCTTGATTTAGTTCTGGTAAATGAAGTGGGGTAAATAACTGTTGTGATGGTAAGAGAATATTTGGGAAATTGTAATCACAACACATAGTTAGATTCAATGTAAGAAAAGAAAAAGATGAAGAAGAGCCTGGTGTTGGACTGGAAAAAAAGCAAAGTTTGAGGAGATGAAATGGGATTTGTGTGAAATGAACTGGGCAGAAAAGTTAGCGACAGATCAGCACTGGGAAATCTTCAACTAGAAGATGCATAGGGTGCAAAATAAATATAGTCCTATAAGTAGAAAAGGGAGTGCATCAAAGTACAGTACAGAGTTCTGTGGATAAATAAAGAGATTAAAACTAACCCGAAAATTAAAAAGGAGGCATATAAAAAAGTTAGGGCTAACAATAGTAAAGATAATCATGAGGAGTAAAGAAAAGGAAGTAAAATATAGATTCACTATTACATCTTGATTTTTATATTCCATGTCTCTTGACATAAAAAAGTCTCCTCTGAAGCACCTTGTCAAAGGATTTCTGAAAGTCCATGTACACCATATCCACTGCATTTCCCCCATTCCACCATATCTGGCACCTCCTCCAAGAACTCTGACAGATTTGTGAAGCATGATCTTCCTTTCTGAAATCAGTGTTACCTGCTTCTAATTATTTTCTCTTCATCTAGATATTTAGTAATTTCATCCTTGATTAATTTCCCCGACCACAGATGTTAAACTAACTTATCTGTAATTACCCGGGTTGGTTCTGTCCTGCACAACTTTGTCCTACAAAGGGCTATAGCCTTGGAGCAGGCAGAAAAAGAAAGGCAGCAGCAAACAGAAGCAAATGAGCACAGCCATGAGAAAGAAGATTTGCCTAAACTAAGAACAGTTCAGTCAGGAAAGGAGAGAGGTCCAGATTTTCACTACCCTTTGTGTGAAAAAGTGCTTCCGGATTTTACTCCTAAATAGCCTAGCTCTAATTTTAAAATTGTGTCCCCTTGTTCTGCATTCCCTCACCAGAGGAAATAGTTTCTCTGTATCGACAATATCAAATCCTTTTATCATTTTAAAGACTTCACCCAATCTCCTGGCAGATTGAAGCTGGCCGAAACAGCATCTTTAAGATTTGAGCCCAAGGCCTCCATAGCAGCAGTGTGGACAATCATGAGAGAATCTCCTGTTACACATATGATCTTCACCAATGAGGGCACTGCTGCAGATGCCACTGGAGTTGCTAAAGGTACGGTAGCATATTGGTTATGTTACTGGACTAGTAATCCAGAGGCCTGAACTAATAATCCGGAGTCATGAGTTCAAATCCCGCCACGGCAGCTGGCGAATTTAAATTCAATTAATTAAATAAAATCTGGAATTAAAAAACTAGTATCAGTAATGGTGGCCATGAAACTACCGGATTGTCGTAAAAACCCATCTGGTTCACCAATGCACTTTAGGGAAGGAAACCTGCCGTCCTTACCTGGTCTGGCCTATTTGTGACAGCAATGTGGTTGATTCTTAATTGCCCTCTGAAATGGCCTAGCAAGCCACTCAATTGTACAATCTTGCTTAAAAAAGTCATAATAAGAATAAAACCGGACAGACCACCCGGCATCGGACACGACAAAGGCAAACCAAGCCCAGTCGACCCTGCAAAGTCCTTCTCACTAACATCTGGGGACTTGTGCCAAAATTGGGAGAGCTGTCCCACAGACTAGTCAAGCAACAGCCTGACATAGCCATACTCACAGAATCATACCTTTCAGCCAACGTCCCAGACTCTTCCATCACCATCCTTGGGTATGTCCTGTCCCACCGGCAGGACAGACCCACCAGAGGTTGCAGTACGATGATATACAATCAGGAGGGAGTGGCCGTGGGAGTCCTCAACATTGACTCTGGATCCCATGAAATCTCATGGCATCAGGTCAAACATGGGCAAGGAAACCTCCTGCTGATTACCACCTACCTCCCTCAGCTGATGAATCAGTCCTCCTCCATGTTGAGCACCACTTGGAGGAAGCACTGAAGGTAGCAAGGGCACAGAATGTACTCTGGGTGGGGGACTTCAATGTCCATCACCAAGAGTGGCTCAGTAGCACCACTACTGACCGAGCTGGCCGAGTCCTGAAGGACATAGCTGCCAGATTGGGCCTGCGGCAGGTGGTGAGCGAACCAACACGAGGGAAAAACTTACTTGACCTCGTCCTCACCAATCTACCTGTCGCAGATGCATCTGTCCATGACAGTATTGGTAGGAGCGACCACCGCACAGTCCTCGTGGAGATGAAGTCCCGTCTTCACACTGAGGACACCATCCAACGTGCTGTGTGGCACTACCACCGTGCTAAATGGGATAGATTCAGAACAGATCTAGCAGCTCAAAACTGGGCATCCATGAGGCGCTTTGGGCCATCAGCAGCAGCAGAATTGTATTCCAGCACAATCTGTAACCTCATGGCCCGGCATATTCCTCACTCTACCATTACCAACAAGCCAGGGGATCAACCCTGGTTCAATGAGGAGTGTAGAAGAGCATGCCAGGAGCAGCACCAGGCGTACCTAAAAATGAGGTGCCAATCTGGTGAAGTTACAACTCAGGACTACATGCATGCTAAACAGCAGAAGCAACATGCTATAGACAGAGCTAAGCGATTCCACAACCAACGGATCAGATCAAAGCTGTGCAGTCCTGCCACATCCAGTCGTGAATGGTGGTGGACAATTAAACAACTAATGGGAGGAGGAGGCTCTGTAAACATCCCCATCCTCAATGATGGCGGAGTCCAGCACGTGAGTGCAAAAGACAAGGCTGAAGCGTTTGCAACCATCTTCAGCCAGAAGTGCCGAGTGGATGATCCATCTCGACCTCCTCCCGATATTCCCACCATCACAGAAGCCAGTCTTCAGCCAATTCGATTCACTCCACGTGATGTCAAGAAATGGCTGAGTGCACTGGTTACAGCAAAGGCTATGGGCCCCCGACAAAATCCCGGCTGTAGTGCTGAAGACTTGTGCTCCAGAACTAGCCACGTCTCTAGCCAAACTGTTCCAATACAGCTACAACACTGGCATCTACCCGACAATGTGGAAAATTGCCCAGGTATGACCTGTCCACAAAAAGCAGGACAAATCCATTCCGGCCAATTAACGCCCCATCAGTCTACTCTCAATCATCAGCAAAGTGATGGAAGGTGTCTTCGACAGCGCTATCAAGCGGCACTTACTCACCAATAACCTGCTCACCGATGCTCAGTTTGGGTTCTGCCAGGACCACTCGGCTTCAGACCTCATTACAGCCTTGGTCCAAACATGGACAAAAGAGCTGAATTTCAGAGGTGAGGTGAGAGTGACTGCCCTTGACATCAAGGCAGCATTTGACCGAGTATGGCACCAAGGAGCCTTAGTAAAATTGAAGTCAAAGGGAATTAGGAGGAAAACTCGCCAGTGGCTAGAATTATTCCTAGCACAAAGGAAGATGGTAGTGTTTGTTGGAGGCCAATCATCTCAGCTCCAGGACATTGCTGGAGGAGTACCTCACTCAAGATGCTCAACACGATCCAGGACAAAGCAGCCCGCTTGATTGGCACCCCATCCACCACCCTAAACATTCACTCCCTTCACCACCGGCGCACTGTGGCTGCAGTGTGTACCATCCACAGGATGCACTGCAGCAACTCGCCAAGGCTTCTTCAACAGCACCTCCCAAACCCGCGACCTCTACCACCTAGAAGGACAAAGGCAGCAGGCACATGGGAACAACACCACCTGCACGTTCCCCTCCAAGTCACACACCATCCCGACTTGGAAATATATCGCCGTTCCTTCATCGTCGTTGGGTCAAAATCCTGGAGCTTCCTACCTAACAGCACTGTGGGAGAACCTTCACCACATGGACTGCAGCGGTTCAAGAAGGCGGCTCACCACCACCTTCTCAAGGGCAATTAGGGATGGACAATAAATGCTGGCCTCGCCAGCGATACCCACATCCCATAAACGAATAAAAAAAAACTCGCATGGCAGACTAAAGTGCAGGCAACCGTTCATCCAAGACTGTACAAATCCAGCTAGTGCACTCTGCCGTACTCGACGAACTCATGCACACAATCCTGCTCAGACAGCATTCTTCATTTGCAAATGGACCCTAAGAGCTCTAAATCCTTCAGCCTTGCAGCAAATACAGGAACTGCGCTGGACCTCCGACCTGGCCTTGAGCAGCCAGCATCATTTGTTCCTCCCCTCTAATGCACACACTGTGACTTCACCCTATGTTTCCTCCTCGGTCTTGCTATCTGCTTCCTTTGAGCTATGTGTAACTGTGCTGGTGTTTAACAAAGGTGGCGATGGTGACACAGTGTGCTGTGAGGTGTGGGCTTGCACGCAGACACTGGCTATGGATTGATTCTGTTCTTCAATGTCTGAGAAAAGAAGAACAAACAAAATGCTATCTCAAATAACCACCTACATGCATGCTGATGATACTCAATGCATGCCTGTGTGACAGTCACTCAGTAGGACAACGTTACATGATGTGACCAATATAGTAGAAGCCATAAGCTTGGGGAAAAGCCATTGGCTTCACTGTCTGCCACTCTCTGGATGCTCTTCCACTCAGTGATATCAAGGATAGTCTCTTCAAATGGGGTCAATGGCTTGAATTGCTTGGGGTCACCCCCTGTACTGGTCTCGAGTAAATGCCACCTTGTTCTGCAGGCAGAAAAATAATATTGCTAGTACAGGGAGCACTGACAATGTCAAGCAGTTGTTCAGCTTCAAGACCATAATACCTGCTACAAGTTGTACAAGCATCATCCTGCTACAGGGTGACTTACAAGCATTGCTTATGTGAACCCCCTTCAAGATATCTGAGGGCTGCCTGTGCCTATGAAACTGTCCTGCGGCAAGGAGTCAATGCATTGAGGAGAAGAGAGGAGCAAATTGGTGAGAAAAAAACTACCAGTCAAACACTAATTATATATAAGTCGATCATTATAATTTGAAACGTTAGCAGAGGGAATATTTCCAGCTATTGTTGTATGGTTAAGTAAATTAATGCAAAATACACCCATGAAATCAACCTTGAATAATAAGAATCATTATATCTCTCTTGGAAATTTCCTATTGAAAAATGGGTCTGTTGTATTCTATTGTACTTTCAGAATAGCATGTTCTGCAGAGTCTGTATGCTGATATGTGTGTGTATTTTTTTTTAATTTCCTGTCTCCTTAGGTCTCTTTATACTGTTCCTTGGTTACGATGGCAGGCTGATGCTCTCATGCCTCTTTTCAATGTTGTCCTATGACCAGACAATGGGCAAGTAAATGACGAAGTCCATGGGAACGGTGGTGGGGTGTGCATGGGAAAGGGAAAATCTGACCAATGATTATTTTCTTTCTCCTCTTTCTGTGGGGGAGGGCGGGGGGGAGCCTGGTCTCCATTCGGTGCCCTCCCCTCCTTAGTTAGTGGGAATGAGATCTCTAACTCACTGTATGGGCACCCAAATGGTGCAAACCTACATTTCTGCCAAGATATCCACAGCACTTTGGAGCACTGTCATGCCCCCCTGCAGCTTGGATGCTGATATCTTTAAAATAGAATGAACATCTCGTAAAAATATTGAGGACAGTCAGCCCCTACCTAAGTTGGAATTTAATTTTTTTTAATGCGACATTTAGAGCTTGCTTTTATATAGCATCTTTCACATCCTCGGGACATCCCAAAGCGCTTCACGGCCAATTAATTACTATGAAGTGTAGTTACTGTTGTTTTGTAGGAAAATGTGGCAGCCACGTGTGCACAGTAAACAAAAGAAATATAAATTTTATTGGTTTGTGTCGTGTTGGTTGCGGGAGAAATGTTGGCCAAAACACCAGAAGAACTTCCCTCCTATTCTTCGAATAGTGCCTTGAGATGTTTTACATCCACCTGAACAGGCAGAGGGGGCCTTGGTTTGCATCTCATCCAAAGGACAGCACTTCCGATAATGCACTAAAGTGTCAGCTTAAATTAGGAAACATAGGAACATAGGAACAGGAGTAGGCCATTCAGCCCCTCGTGCCTGCTCCGCCATTTGATAAGATCATGGCTGATCTGTGATCTAACTCCATATACCTGCCTTTGGCCCATATCCCATAATACCTTTGGTTGCCAAAAAGCTATCTATCTCAGATTTAAATTTAGCAATTGAGCTAGTATCAATTGCCGTTTGCGGAAGAGAGTTCCAAACTTCTACAACCCTTTGTGTATAGAAATGTTTTCTAATCTTGCTCCTGAAAGGTCTGGCTCTAATTTTTAGACTGTGCCCCCTACTCCTAGAATTCCCAACCAGCGGAAATAGTTTCTCTCTATCCACCCTATCTGTTCCCCTTAATATCTTATAAACTTCGATCAGATCACCCCTTAACCTTCTAAACTCTAGAGAATACAACCCCAATTTGTGTAATCTCTCCTCGTAACTTAACCCTTGAAGTCCAGGTATCATTCTAGTAAACCTACGCTGCACTCCCTCCAAGGCCAATATGTCCTTCCGAAGGTGCGGTGCCCAGAACTGCTCACAGTACTCCAGGTGTGGTCCAACCAGGGTTTTGTATAGCTGTAGCATAACTTCTGCCCCCTTGTACTCTAGTCCTCTAGATATAAAGGCCAACATTCCATTTGCCTTCTTGATTATTTTCTGCACCTGTTCATGACACTTCAATGATCTATGTACCTGAACCCCTAAATCCCTTTGGACATCCACTGTTTTTAACTTTTTACCATTTAGAAAGTACCCTGTTCTATCCTTTTTTGATCCAAAGTGGATGACCTCACATTTGTCTACATTTTATTCCATTTGCCACAGTTTTGCCCATTCATCTAATCTATCAATATCGCTTTGTAATTTTATGTTTTCATCTACACTGCTTACAATGCCACCAATCTTTGTGTCATCGGCAAACTTAGATATGAGACTTTCTAAGCCTTCATCTAAGTCATTAATAAATACTGTGCATAATTGAGGCCCCAAGACAGATCCCTGCAGGACTCCACTAGTCACATCCTGCCAATGTGAGTACCTTCCCATTATCCCTACTCTCTGTCACCTTTCGCTCAGCCAACTTCCTAACCAAGTCCGTACTTTTCCCTCGATTCCATGGGCTTCTATCTTAGCTAACAGTCTCTTATGTGGGACCTTATCAAATGCCTTCTGGAAGTCCATATAAATAACATCCATTGACATTCCCCTGTCCACTTCTTTAGTCACCTCTTCAAAAAATTCAATCAGGTTTGTCAGGCACGACCTACCTTTCACAAATCCATGCTGGCTCTCTCTGATTAACTGAAAATTCTCAAGGTGTTCAGTCACCCTATCCTTAATTATAGACTCCAGCATTTTCCCCACAACAGATGTTAGACTAACTGGTCTATAATTCCCCGGTTTCCCTCTCTCTCCTTTCTTAAAAAGCGGAGTGATATGTGCAATTTTCCAATCTGGAGGGACAGTTCCTGAATCTAGAGAACTTTGAAAGAATATAGTTAGGGCATCCGCAATGTGCTCACCTACTTCCTTTAAAACCCTGGGATGGAAACCATCTGGTCCTGGGGATTTGTCACTCTTTAGTGCTATTATTTTCTTCATTACTGTTGCTTTACTTATGTTAATTTTATCGAGTCCCTGTCTCCGATTCAATATTAGTTTTCTTGGGATTTCTGGCATGCTATTCTCTTTTTCGACTGTAAATACTGACGCAAAGTAATTGTTCAACATGTCCGCCATTTCCCCATTGTCAATGACAATATCCCCACTTTCAGTTTTTAAGGGGCCAACACTGCTCCTGACCACCCTCTTTTTCCTAATATAACTATAAAAGTTCTTCGTATTGGTTTTGATATCCCTTGCAAGTTTCTTTTCATACTCTCTTTTTGTAGCTCTTACTATCTGTTTTGTGACCCTTTGTTGATCTTTGTATCTTTCCCATTCGCCAGGATCTGTGCTATTTTTTGCCTTTTTGTATGTCCTTTCCTTATGTCTTATACTGTCCCTTACCTCTTTAGTTGTCCATGGCTGTTTTTTTTGGCAAGTAGAGTTCTTGCCCCTCAGGGGTATAAACCGATTCTGTATCACGTTAAACGTTTCTTTAAACATTTCCCACTGATCATCAGTCATTTTACCCATTAACAGATTTGCCCAGTTTACTGTGGACAGTCTCTGTCTCATCCCATTGAAGTCGGCCTTGCCCAAGTCTAGAATCTTAGCAGCTGATTCACTTTTTTCCCTTTCAAACACTACATTGAACTCGATCATGTTATGATCGCTATTGGATAGATGTTCACGCAGTTAAGCCGTTAACTAAATCTGGTTCATTACTCATTACTAAATCTAGTATGGCCTGCCCCCTTGTTGCCTCTAGGACATACTGCTGTGGAAAACTATCCCGGACACGCTCAAGAAATTCACTACCTTTCTGACAGTTGCTAGTCTGCTTTTCCCAATCTATATGAAGGTTAAAGTCCCTCATTAAGACCACTATGCCTTTCTTACATGCTTGTCTAATCTCTGCATTTATACAATCTAGCACTTCAGAGCTGCTGCCAGGGCTCCTATATACAACTCCCACAATAGTCTTAGATCCTTTCCTATTTCTCAATTCAACCCATAAGGTCTCTGTTGGCTGCTTACCTCTCGTTATATCCCCCTTTATCCTTGAAGTGATTTCATCTCTAATCATGAAGGCTTCTCCTCCCCCTCTTTCATTTAATTCCAAATTACATGTTCAACTCTTGGAATGGGACTTTCTCTCCTTCTGATTCAGAGATGAGAGTACTACCACTGGGCCAAGCTAACAGGTAAACAGAATATGTTGATACCACATTGGGAGTAAATTGATAACATTTAACATTCAAGGGAACTAATTATAGAATCATAGAATCGTTACAGCACAGAAGGAGGCCGTTCGGCCCATCGGGCCTGTGCCAGCTCTTTGTAAGAGCAATCCAGTTAGTCCCATTCCCCCACTCTTTCCCCGAAGCCCAGCAAATTTTTCCCTTCAAATATTTATCCAGTTCCTTTTTGAAAGCCACAATTGAATCTGCTTCCACCACCCCTTCAGGCAGCGCATTCCAGATCATAACCACTCGTTGCGTAAAAAAGTTTTTCCTCACATCGCCTTTGGTTCTTTTGCCAATCATCTTAAATCTGTGTCCTCTGGTTCTTGACCCGTCCGCCAATGGGAACAATTTCTCTTTATTTACTTTATCTAAACCCATCATGATTTTGAACACTTCTATCAAATTTCCTCTTACCCTTCCATGCTCTGAGGAGAACAACCTCAGCTTCTTCAATATATCCACATCCCTGGGACCATTCTAGTAAATCTTTTCTGCACCCTCTCCAGGCCTTCACATCCTTCCTAAAGTGCAGTACCCAGAATTGAACACAATACTCCAGCTGTGGCCGAACCAGTGTTTTATAAAGGTTCAACATAACTTCCTTGCTTTTGTACTCTATGCTTCTATTTATAAAGCCCAGGATCCCGTATGCTTTTTTATCTGGTCTCTCAACCTGTCCTGCCACATTAAAGATTTGTGCACATGTACCCCCAGATCTCTCTGTTCCAGCACCCCCTTTAGAATTGTACCCTTTAGTTTATAATGCCTCTTCTCATTCTTCCTACCAAAATGTATCACTTTGCACTTCTCTGCGTTAAATTTCATCTGCTATGTGTCCGCCCATTCCACCAACCTGTCTATGCCCTCTTGAAGTTTATTACTATCCTCCTCACTGTTTCCTACACTTCCAAGTTTTGTGTCATCTGCAAATTTTGAAATTGTGCCCTGCAGACCCAAGTCCAAGTCATTAATATATGTCAAAAAAAGCAGTGGTCCTCGTACCGACCTCTGGGGAACACCACTGTATACCTTCCTCCAGTCCGATAAACAACCATTCACCACTACTCTCTGTTTCCTGTCACTTAGCCAATTTTGTATTCATGCTGCCACTGCCCCTTTTATTCCACGGACTTCAGTTTTGCTGACAAGCCTATTAAGTACTTTATCAAACGCCTTTTGCAAGTCCATATACACATCAACCGCATTGCCCTCATCAACCCTTTCCTTTACCTCATCAAACAACTCAATCAAGTTAGTTAAACATGATGTGCCTTTAACAAATCCGTGCTGGCTTTCCTTTATTAATCCACACTTGTTCAAGTGACTCTTATTTTTGTCCCGGATTATCGTTTCTAAAAGCTTCCCCATCACTGATGTTAAACTGACTGGCCTGTAGCTGCCGGGTTTATCATTACATCCTTTTTTGAACAAGGGTGTGACATTTGCAATTCTCCAGTCCTCTGGCACCATATCTAATTATTATTATTCAAATGAGTGACTAGAAAGGTTTCTCTCTTTTGGGTCCAACGTCCGATCACTGCACAATAACTGTGTTGTGTTTGGCTGATGAAGAGTAGTGAAGAACCTCCCCAGAATTCGAATGAGCCAAAATGGGACTGTCACACTGCAGGAGCACAATGGAACTTCAGAGCACAGCACCGCGGCCACGGTTCTCCAAGCAATGAGCTCTTGACTTTCTGCTCTGTTATCATCACGAAGCACTGAGCAATCAGAAAATTGAAGGGCCAATCACCCAGGCCGCTCTTGCACACCTACTCACTGACAAGCTGGTAAAGCAGCATTGGTGGAGGCCAAAGTAGTAGCTGGGAATGATGGGGGTAATTTTAACTTTGAGCAATGGTGTAAATTGGGCGATATCGAATTGGCCACCCGATTATACACCACGTCTGATCCTCCCTTCCGTTGAAGTCAATTGTGGGGAAAATCAGGTGAGTCGCCGCGTATAATGAGTGGTGCATTCAATATCGGCCATTTTACACCATCGTTTAAAGTTAAAATTACCCCAGATGTGTGAAACAGGGAGACAATAGAGAGGGAAAAGGAGAGAACAATAATGAATTTTTTTGTAACAAGAGGAATCAGTGAGATATGTACAGTGGGCTAAAATCCCACAGGAGTTTTGCTGGTCTCATGTCATAACTCCAGCTGGAGATTGGCAGAACCCCCAGGGAAACCCAGCAGATCTGGTTAGACTGGGTCTCCTCTGTTTCTGGAGTTTCCTCAGTGTCTTGTAAGGGGTAGAACTTCCATCTGCCCCTGATAAGGTAAATGATGGGCTGGGAGCAGGGCCATGGGTGGGGACTTACCAAGAGCTCTCACTCCTGCTCCACAGTCGAGACCCAGTGTTTGTGTGGCGACTGGTATGCAGAGTGAATTGAGGTGTGCCGACCTCCACAAAGACGTATATGGGTTGTACTGATGGGGACCAAGCTAGCCTGTGTCCTGGAAGAGGTACCAATTTCTTGGATCAGCCCCAGTATCAGTGCTGGGGTCAGGTACCTAGGTTAGCCGCTCCTTCAATGAGCAGACAGAGTTTCCATGGGCATGTGGCTGGCAGGCAGGCACCAGCGATGCATCCACAGTTGCACTTGTACCCGCTCACGCCATGCTAATAAAGTGCCCTCCCAATAACTTTGCAAAGTGGAACCAGTGCTGGAGAGCACCATTGGGCACAATATTGGCATAACTGCCGGGATTGTGACTCATGGAATTTCGAGACCAATATATTTTCATCATTAAAATTCCACCAATATGGGGTCTGTCAGAACTACAAGTAACTGGTTAGCACAGAGACCTGTATTGTGTTGCATTTAGCCTGAACTATGTAACCACTACTGCCACTAACTGGAAAGTATAGTACATTACAGGTAGGAATTTGCATTAAAAACTCATGAAACCAGCATAAGGATGCATTTTTGATTGTTTCATCATAACCTTCTGGTGTTTATGGCTGAAGATTCCACTGTGTTGCTAGAGAATTTGCACCACTGGAGATTATTTTATTGTTGCACCACTCCTGCCCAATCAGCAGTAAGATTTACTAAAGTGAGATGGAGGTCCGAAACCACCAAAGCCGCAACTTTGTGACCTTATCGTCAACATGGTATGTAACCAGGCAACTGCAGATACTGTTTCAACATGGTAATATTGGGGATGGGAGAGGAGAACTGCACTGGTCTCTGGTTTAATTGCTAATTTGAGTTTGGCCAATGTATGGTGCATGCAGTGGTTCCCCATAGAGAGAGAGGGTAATACCAATGGAAAAGTCAACTTGTGCTGTCCTCATGTGTCTCCTTGTTGTCAAAGATAGGATTGAGCTGCTGGAGGCCTGCCTACCTGGCTGGGGATGGTACATGTATGGGGACACTACAAAGGGAAATGGATAAAGAAAAATTAAAAAGAAATAAATGTACTTTCTTAGAAGTTGGGCCTGTCACTTCAAGATATAAAAAAAATCCAGACTCAATATAATCAGAGTGTCAAAACTGTTTCACCACATATTAATTGTATATCTTTGAATCTCACATAGATAGCTGACTGGCAGATATGAGTTATGAATATTGTTTACTTGAGGATTTTAAAAAGGTACAAGACATCTGTTAGAACCTCAGTCATCAACTTCAAGTCTTCATGAATGTGTCTCTTTGTCAATATTTAATCCTGTCTTGGAAACTAAATAAGCTTTGCTTTATAAGTTTTCCAAAGCAAGCATAACATTTTAAAAAACAACAAGCAAGGACAAAACATACAGAGGGATTACAGAGCACTGCATCTGTTAATTGATGCACTAAACATTTGTTTTCAAATTGACATCAGATAGTGCAGAAAGGATCAGTTATATGCTGAGCGTGTGCTAACATGGTTAGATGCAAACGAGGAAGCATATTCATGAAAGTACTTATAATAAGGGAGGCCCAGCATATTCAGGGTGGGGAAATTCTTTTCAACTGCTGTCCCATGGTGTTGCTTATGATAAGTCAGAAGACACATCGTTTTATAAGGACATCAGCTTTATACTATGCCACCCATAATATATTCTGCTGATAAAGTGTGTGTGAAACTGGTGTATCCTTTAAGACTACAAGGTGTCATTGCTGTGCCTTCCTGAAGTCAATTAGAGGCTAATTGCTCTTGAGTAGATCCTGAGGGCAATTAGAGGTCAGAAGAAACCAGCAGAAACTGAACTTGGGATTTCCCTGGGTCTGTGTGGTGCAATTTCCATTGAGCCCTGATACATCAGAGTTTGTCTACAGCAGCTGGAAAACCCTAGAACTCAGGCCCAAATGATATTTCAAACTCAAACTTCAGGTCTATATGGGGATGGGCGAGTTCTTGCTTGCATTAAATCACCTATTTTATGGGTTGGTTTTTAGTGTTTTTTTCCCATAGAATTGACTCATTTGTTATGTATTTGTAATGCCCCATGATCCATTTTTGACTCGCCTTCACTATTTACATAGAATCATGAAACTTTACAACATAATAGGAGGCCATTCAGCCCATCGCACCTGTGCTGATTCTCTGAAAGAGCTATCCACTTAATCCCATATGCGTTAACATTTTTCTTTTTCAAGTATTTATCCACTTCCTTTGAAAAAGCTATTATTGGCTCTTTTGTCGCATTGCTGATGAGAAATTGGAGGAACTGAGCCATGTTCCAAAATTTTATTGAGAATTAAAGAAAAACAGTGGATATTTATTAAAAACAAAAAAGAACATAAAAAATTAAAATGCAGCCACTTTGGAGGCCCAGTAGTGTGTGGAAAGAAAGCTAGTGGCACCAGGCAGGAACCCGAGCTTATTCTAAATTTTAGAGGGATTGTAGGAGGCTAAGAGGCAGCAAGAGCCTAAAATGGAAAAAAAACACTGAAGTGTGAAAAACTATATATATATAAAAAAGATAACATTTAAACCGTAAGACTTACATGAACAGAAAGTAACATGGCGGGCAGAGTCTCAAAATTTGTAAAAACAGTTTCTAGAAATTTGCACAGCACCACCCAGGGACCAGAGCCTGCAACGTGTGTAGACTGAAAGCCGCCCTTAAAGTTGTCACAGACTTTCACACTAATGGGGAAATGCTGTTAAGAATGTGACATAGGTTAACATAATAATGTGTAGATTGCGCATTCTGCTTCCACTGCTGTCTCTGGTGAGGCATCCTTTGTCCTAACAACCCTCTCCATCAAAAACATTCTCTTAATGCTTCCTTTTGTTATCTTGGTGATTATAATAAATTATGCCCTCTGGTTACTCACTCACCAACCAGTGGAAATAGTTTTTCCCCAATTTATCTAATCAAAATCTCCCCTCGTAACTAAAGCCTCTCATCCCAAAGTATCATTTTAGTGAATCTTTTCTGTACCTTCTCCATGGCCTTGATATCCTACCTAAAGCAAGGCTCCCTAAACTGACCTCTTTCCTTTTAATCTCTACAAAAAGACTTACATTTATTTAGTGCCTTTCACATAATCAAACGTCCCTCCCTCCATAATCGAATTATATGGCTGATTCTCTGATTGTGAGGGAAGTGTGGTCACAATTACAGCGCTCTGTGCTGACAGTGGCCTGAAGATCTTGCTGGATTTGGTGAGGTCACCTAATTTAAATATGCTCCCAGTGGATTTTCCTTGTGCACAGGGAGCAGTACGGCAGCAGTTTAATGGGAAATGAGGAATACAGCCTCACTTAAAGGGCTGCTGCTGTTAAGGAGCTCTTGTTCAATTGTCATGGAGCCTGACGACTCTGCCACAATGTTGTAAAGAAGATGTCTGAAGCATGTGATAGAAGAAGCCTCTTCAATGAAGTGAGTCCAGTTCTGCTGCTGGAGGACGCGTAGCAGAAGAAGGTGGTGGCTCTTTCGGGGCTGAGAAATGGCCATCGGAATGCAGTCCCCCACATCAACAAGCTGTGGGAGCTAATGGGAATGACGTTCTCTGGACTGAGTAAGAGTGCCAAGGTAGGGTGGTGTAAAGGGCGCACACAAAGGAAAGGAGTCCTTATACCATGTGTGCACCAAGCACTGAGCAGGGGCCAAGGTGCTGTCAGTTTTACTGGACTCAGCAGAAAAAGGGGAGTTATGAGGTCTCTATTGAGGAGCTGCAGCATACCACCATACTGCTGCTCTCATTGAAGTAACACTTAGAAGAAGCTTGAGACTAACCACTGGATGATACACACTCTGTACTCTCATCAAAGGCAAGCACTGGGGTAACAAACATTGAAACAGGGACGGAAGTTGACTAGGGTAATAAGCTTGTTGCACTTCCTTTGGAATGTAGTGTGTGGATTCATTGTCTGAAGCAACATATGAATGTTGCAAGTGGAGGGAAAACAGGTTGGGATGTTATAAAAGCAGTGGCGATTGGGAATTAAGCCCACCATGTTCTTAATGGGACTGTTGTAGTATGGAAAGAACAATAGGACGGTTAATGCAGGGCTACAATTGTAGCTTTAACGTGAAAGTCAACGATTGATGCACTAGTCTTCCAGACTGTGTCAGCCTCGACCATTTCACCTCCTTCCATTTCCTCTTTCTTTTCCTCCTCTTTACCCTCTGCCAAGGCTACAGGCCCCACTTTCTGGACCTCTGGCTGAATGTGTTTCCCTCTCTGAATTAGAAATTATTCAGGACACAACAGATGCAGATAGTTTTTGAGACTTCCTCAAGACTATAGAGTAGAGCAGAGCTCCACCTGATTTACCCGGACTTCAGAATCCGTGGCCCTGATATTTACAGGAGGCAGGGAGGGAGCATGGGAGCGTGATTGTGGGAGAAACCTGGAAATCCCAGGAAGGCGGAGACCTTGCTGAATTTAATAGCAGGACGTCGTTTATCATTTTTTTGTTCCATTTACCGCCCGGCAGCCGGCCAGATTGACAGGCGGATGGGAAAACCTGCGGTAGAAGGTCGCCGGTCCCCGGCAATTAGGAAAGATCGCAGGGCAGAAGGGAGGGGTCAGACCGGCAATTGGGAGGGAAGGAACGATTGCGAGCAGAAGGTGGGGGGAGTCGGCCGATCGCGGGGCAGAAGATAGGGGGAGTCGGCCGATCGCGGGACAGAAGGTGGGGGGAGTCGGCCGATCGCGGGGCAGAAGATAGGGGGAGTCGGCCGATCGCGGGACAGAAGGTGGGGGGAGTCGGCCGATCGCGGGGCAGAAGATAGGGGGAGTCGGCCGATCGCGGGGCGGAAGGTGGTGGGAGTCGGCCAATCGCGGGGCGGAAGGTGGGGGGAGTCGGCCGATCGCGGGGCGGAAGGTGGGGGGAGTCGGCCGATCGCGAGGCGGAAGGTGGGGGGAGTCGGCCGATCGCGGCACAGAAGGTGGGGGGAGTCGGCTGATCGCGGGGCAGAAGGTAGGGGGAGTCGGCCGATCGCGGGGCGGAAGTTGGGGGGAGTCGGCCGATCGCGGGGCGGAAGGTGGGGGGAGTCGGCCGATCGCGGGGCGGAAGGTGGGGGGAGTCGGCCGATCGCGGGGCGGAAGGTGGGGGGAGTCGGGACAGAAGAGGGGGATCAGCCAATCGAAGGGCAGAAGGCTCGGGATCGCGGGTTTGACTTGTGGGGGGGGGGGGAAGAGGGCGGTCGGCCGATCGCAGCAGTGAGAAGAGACAGCGATTGGCAGAAGGTTTACTTGAGGGGCTGGTGAGAGCACTTCTGCTCCTCCTGGCTCACAGACCGTGCTGTAAAAAGCACTTACTTTCTGCAGCTGGCGCGTACGTGGCAGGTTGGGGTTGCATTTCGCGATTATAAATTTTTAACTCCCAATACTCTCCCACCCGTCGTGGGGGGGTGGGGGGTTAAATATCGATCCCTCAGTTTCAATATGCCAGTGGTATGTTTCACCTGAATTCAGGTGGGGGCATGAACCTCCTCCTCCTTTCTATCAGCTTCTGTTTGGTGTTTCCTCACTGATGTTACTTGCCAGGGCTCCAGTCTATAGCACTGGTTCTCTATCAACCATTCATCCACTCTGCTCTAAAATAGTGCTGGCACCTTGGCTTGGTGCAAACTGCAGGCATTGTGGGTGGGGGGGGCAAAGCCCGGGTATCGTGCAGTCACGTGCATTCTATTCCTGGGTTCTGACACCACCTGTATGTTGATGGAATGAAAGCCTTTCCTATTCCTCTATGCCAAGGGGTTATTGATGATTAATGTGTGGCATCAACGAGGCCTTGCATTTTAGGGAAGCCTGCCATCTGTCACAAGTACTGCAACCTCTCAAGCTGTTGCCTCCTTTCCATGGCAGAAGTGTTGTCCCTGGCAAACAAGGCTTTCAATTACCTATTTGTTGTATCATTGACTAAAGTCTGACTAATGTAGCAAATATCACCGGTGGTGGCTTGAAAGTATCTGGTGGATGGTAAAGTTCAGTGCTATAACAGAAGAACATAAGAAATAGGAGCAGGAGTAGGCCATACAGCCCCTCGAGCCTGCTCCGCCATTCAATCAGATCATGGCTAATCTTCGACCTCAACTCCACTTTCCCGCCCAATCCCCATATCCCTTGATTCGTCTAGAGATCAAAAATCTATCGATCTCAGTCTTGAATATACTCAATGACTCAGCATCCACAGCCCTCTGGGGTAGAGAATTCCAAAGATTCACAACCTTCTGAGTGAAGAAAATCCTTCTCATCTCAGTTTTAAATGGCCGACCCCTTATCCTGAGACTATGCCTCCGAGTTCTAGACTCTCCAGCCAGTAGAAACAACCTCTCAGCATCTACCCTGTCAAGCCCCCTCAGAATCTTATATGTTTCAATGCGATCACTTCTCATTCTTCTAAACTCCAGAGAGTATCGGCCCATTCTACTCAATCTCTCCTCATAGGACAACCCTCTCATCCCAGGAATCAATCTAGTGAACCTTCGTTGCACTGCCTCTAAGGCAAATATATCCTTCCTTAGATAAGGAGACTAAAACTGTACACAGTACTCCAGCTGTGGCCTCACCAAAGCCCTGTACAATTGCAGCAAGACTTCCTTACTCTTGTACTCGAACCCCCTTGCAATAAAAGCCAACATGCCATTTGCCTTCCTAATTGCTTGCTGTACCTGCATGTTAACTTTCTGTGTTTCTTGTACAAAGATACCCAAATTCCTCTGAACACCAACATTTAATAGTTTCTCACCATTTAAAAAATATACTGCTTTTCTATTCTTTCTACCAAAGTGAATAACCTCATATTTCCCCACATTATATTGCATCTGCCACCTTCTTGCCCATTCACTTAACCTGTCTAAATCCCTTTGCAGATTCTTTGTGTCCTCCTCACAGCTTACTTTCCCACCTAGCTTTGTATCGTCAGCAAACTTGGATACATAACAATCGGTCCCTTCATCTAAGTCATTAATATAGATTGTAAATAGCTGAGGCCCAAGCACCGATCCTTGCAGCACCCCACTTGTTACAGCCTGCCAACCTGAAATTGCCCCGTTTATCCCTACTCTCTGTTTTCTGTCCTTTAACCAATCCTCTATCCATGCTAATATATTACCCCCAACCCCATGTGCCCTTATCTTTCGTAACAACCTTTTATGTGGCACCTTATCGAATGCCTTTTGAAAATCCAAATATACTACATCCACTGGTTCCCCTTTATCTACCCTGCTGGTTACATCCTCAAAAATCTCTAATAAACTTGTCAAACATGATTTCCCTTTCATAAAATTATGTTGACTCTGCCTAATCATATGATTTTTTTATGTGCCTTGTTACCACTTCCTTAATAATGGATTCCAGCATTTTTCCGATGACTGAGGTCAGGCTAACTGGCCTGTAGTTCCCTGTTTTCTCTCTCCATCCTTTCTTGAATAGCGGGGTTATATTTGCTACCTTCCAGTCCGCTGGGACCTTTCTAGAATCTAAGGAATTTTGGAAGATCACAACCAATGCATCCACTATCTCTGCAACCTAGGATGTAGGCCATCAGGTCCAGGCGATTTGTTGACTTTTAGTCCCATTAGTTTCTCTATTACTTTTTCTATACTGATATTAATTACTTTAAATTCTTCACTCTCATTAGACCCTTTCTGCTGTGCTATTTCTGGTATGTTTTTGTGGTTTCTACTGTGAAGACAGATAAAAAATATTTGTTTAACGTTTCTGCCGTTTCCTTATTTCCGATCATAATTTCTCCTCCCTCAGCCTTTAGGTGACCAACGTTTACTTTTGCTAATCTCTTCCTTTTTACATACTTGTAGAAGCTCTTACAATCTGTTTTTATATTTCTTGCTAGTTTACTCTCATATTCTATTTTCTCCCTTTTTATCAATTTTTTGGTCATCCTTTGCTGGTTTCTAAAACTCTCCCACACCTCAGGCTTACTACTCTTCTTCGCCACATTATAAGCCTCTTCTTTTAATCCAGTACTATCCTTAACTTCTTTAGTTAGCTACGGATGGATCACTTTTCCCATGGAGTTTTTAATTCTCAATGGAATGTATATTCATTGAGAATTTTGAAATATTTCTTTAAATGTTTGCCATTACTTATCTACCGTCATACCTTTTAATCTAATTTCCCAATCTACCTTAGCCAACTCACCCCTCATACCTATGTAATTGGCTTTATTTAAGTGTAAGACTCTAGTTTCAGACTTATGTATATCACTCTCAAACTCAATGTGAAATTCAGTCATATTATGATCACTCTTCCCCAGAGGATCCTTTACTATGAGATTACTAATTAACCCTGTCTCATTACACAATCCAAGATCGAAAATAACCTGTTCCCTGGTTGGATCCAAGACATATTGTTCTAGGAAACTGTCTCAAATGCATTCCATGAACTTGTCCTCCAGACTACCTTTGCCAATTTGATTTGTCCATTCTATATGAATATTAAAGTCCCCCACAATTATTGCATTACTTTTGTTACAAGCTCCTATTATTTCTTGATTAATACTCTGTCTAATGGTATAGCTACTGTTAGGGGGCCTATAAATTACTCCCACAAGTGTTTTCTGCCCCTTGTTATTTCTTATCCACCTATACTGATTCTATTTCCTGATCTTCCGAGCCAAGATCCTTTCTCACTACTGACCTTATGTCATCCTTTATTATCAGGGCTACTCACCAATGCCGACCCCCCCCCCCCCCCACCCCGCCTTGTTCCATTCTGCCTGTCTTTTTGAAACATCAAATAACCTGGAATATTTAGTTCCCAACCTTGGTCAACCATGTCTCTGTAATGACTATTAGATCAAACCCATTTATCTCTATTTGTGCAAATAATTCATCTATCTTGTTATGAATGCTTTGTGCATTCAGATAAAGAGCCTTTAATTTTAACTTTTTACCATTTTTCCCTGCTTTGACCTTATTCGCTGATGCACTATTACCGTTAAACTCTCTGTCCCACTCTGCTTATCTTCACCCAATTCGCTTCACTGCTCTGTTGCCTTGACTTTTCTCTTTAGATTCCTAAATTTACCCTCATCTGACTCCTCCCCCACCTTTTTAGTTTAAAGCCCTATCTACAGCCCTAATTATTCGATTCGCCAATACACTGGTTCCAGCCCGGTTTAAGTAGAGCCCGTCCCAACGAAACAGTTCCCTCTTTCCCAGTACTGGTGCCAGTGCCCCATGAATAGAAACCCCTCTCTCCCACACCACTCTTTGAGCCACACATTTAACTCTCTGATCTGTGTGTCCCTATGCCGATTTGCGCGTGGCTCAGGTATTAATCCAGAGATTATTACCTTTGAGGTTCTGCTTATTAAATTAGACCCTAGCTCCTCAAACTCCCTCAGCAGAACCTCATTCTTAATTCTATCTACTTTGTTGGTTCCTATGTGGACCACAACAACTGGATCCTTCCCCTCATGCTCCAAGTTCTTTTCCGCAAGGAGATGTCCTTAACCCTGGCACCAGGCAGGCAACACAGTCTTTGGGACTCTCGGTCACGGCTGCAGGGAACAGTGTCCATCCCCCTGAATATACTGTCCCCTACCACTACCACATTTCTTTTTACTCCCCCCCACTTGAATGGCCTCCTGTACCACAGTGCCGTGGTCAGTTTGTCCATCCTCCCTGCAGCCCTTGCTCTCAAGCATACAGGACTTTCACAGAACCACCAGAGCTATCCCTACGGTAGATCGAGTAGATGGCATAAGCCTGTCACAGCCTCCCAGAGATAACAGAGTTAGCAAAGGCAACTCTCCTCAGACTGGCCAATTAGGTGTACCAGGGTCAGAAAACTTTGTTTTGATGAAAGATCATCAACCTGAAATGTTAATTCTGTTTCTCTCTTCACAGATGCTGCCTGACCTGTTTTCCAGAATTTTCTGTTTTTATTTCAGAAAATTTTGTCCCTGGGCTGATTATGGGTGGGCGCCAGATGCTCGGGGTGCAAGTGAACCTGATTTTCTGCCTTCTGCATGAACTCCTCTTCCACCTTCACATCTATGTCAGCTTTTGGCAGGCCCAATTGAATGCCCTTGCTGAGCAATTTGATTGAAGTTGAGATTTGTGGCTGGTGTTAGCAGCAATGTTGTGGCTGGAGATCTGTGCATTGCAAAAATTTGTTGGAAAAAAATAGCAGCAAAAACCCATTACAAAGACAATAAGACAAAATAAGCAATGTGACAAGCAAAAAAAAACTTCCAAAGAACCAGCCAGTCCCACCTTTAAAAATGGACATTCTCCAAAAAACAGCATTGAAGTCATCAAGTTTCTGTTTTAAATGGGCGAGCAGCATGCACGGATATCTGGAGTGAGAAAACAGGGAGAATTCTTTATAGAATCATAGAATCTTTCAGCACAGAAGGAGGCGATTTGGCCCATCGTGCCTGTGCTGGCTTTTTGAAAGAGCTGTCTAATTAGTCCCACTCCCCTGCAGTTTTCTCCCCTTCAAGTATTTATCCAATTCCCTTTTGAAAGTTATCATTGAGTCTGCTTCCACCGCCCTTTCAGGCAGTGCATTCCAGATCATATTAACTTGCTGCCTAAAAAATGTTCTCCTCATCTCACCTTTGGCTCTTTTGCCAATTACCTTAAATCTGTGTCCTCTGGTTACTGACCCTTGAGCCACTGGAAACAGTTTCTCCTCATTTACTCTACCAAACCCCTTCATGATTTTGAATGCCTGTATTAAATCTCCCCTTCACCTTCCCTGTGCTAAGGAGATCAACCCCAGCTTCTCCAATCTCTTCACATAACTGAGGTCCCTCATCCCTGATACCATTCTAGTAAATCTCCTTTGCAACCTCACCAAGGCCTTGACATCCTTCCTAAAGTGTGATGCCCAGAATTGGACACAATATTCCAGCTGAGGCCTAACCAGTGATTTATAAAGGTTTAGCATAACTTCCTTACGCTATGCCAAGGATCCCATTTGCCTTTTTAACAGCCTTGTCAACTTGACCTGCCACCTTCAAAGATTTCTGTACCTAAGCCTCCAGTGAATTCGGGGTGCTCTGCACGCAATCGCAGCCTAATTGAAGGTACTTACGCGTGCTTCCGGGTTTCCTGTTCCAGACCTGCGCAGTGGGCGCACTGCGCAACCGCATCACAGGTTGTCAGCAGGAGGAGCCCTATTTAAAGGGGCAGTCCTCCAATGCTCCTCCTGCAGCAAAGAACCAATTTTGGATCATGGAGCAGGCCAGAGGCAAGGCTGCTCCAGGGTTCTCTGACTCCTCACTCCAGGTACTGCTCGATGGGGTGAGGAGGAGGAGGGAAGGTTTTTTTCCATTGGATGGGAGGAGGTGGCCTCCCTCCGCCACCAAGAAGGCCTGGTTGGAAGTGGCCGAGGAGATCAGCAGCAGCGGCAATGTGTGCAGAACCTGGGTCCAGTGCAGGAAGCGATTTAATGACCTAACCAGGTCAGCCAAAGTGAGTATACTTACGCATTCTCCCACACTCCGTCTTCCACATCACCTCCACCACCACACAACTCCTTCTGCACTGCCACCACAACGCTCTCGCATCACTCCTCACATCCACTCAACCATCATCCTCACCTTGCCTGCACTTACTAACCGCCCCAGTTCCCATTCGAACACTACCACGCAACCCAATCCTCAGACAATCTCATGGCAATGTCTCACACACACCCTCCCATGCATCTCCCTCACGCTCATCCCCAGCCACACCAATGCATGCAGCGGGTCACCATGCAACCATCACTCAATCACACCTCTGTGTTTTGCCTTGATAGAAGAGATGCCAGAATGCCCGGGAGAGGGCAAGGACCGGAGGGGGCCCGCCACACCAGGTGGTCTTAACAGACGCGGAGCAGCAGGCATTGGAAATAAGCCGGATGCTGGAGTGCCTATCCGTGGCGGACGCCGAGACTGGGAGTGCACAAGCTGATAGCGATTGATCTTAGCATCACTTGGTATCTGCAGCAGCTCAACATCTGTCCACATGCTTAATATTGCTTTCTGTTCTCTTACAGGGCCATCTGCGAGTGCTGTGATGGCAGAGGGCGCTTCCTCAGGGGACCTGCCGGCCTCTGAGGATGCATCGTCACATCTGAGCCAGCCATCCACCAGCGCAAATACACACACCCCGTCCTCATTTCTACACACAAAGGGTGGTACACGTTTGGAACTCTCTTACGCAAACGGGAATTGATACTCGATCAATTGCTGAATTTAAATGTGAGATAGATAGCTTTTTGGCAATAAAGGGTATTAAGGGATATGGGCCAAAGGCAGGTATATGGAGTTAGATCACAGATCAGCCATGATCTTATTAAATGGCGGAGCAGGCACGAGGGGCTGAATGGCCTACTCCTGTTCCTATGTTATTGGGGAACCCGGAAGTGGGCCACGAACACACCCGCTCGGACATCCGAAAATCGAGCCCCATGTGTCTGCCCATTTCACCAGTCTATGTCCTCCTGAAGTCTGTTACTATCCTCATTGTTTACTACATTTCCGAGTTTTGTGTCATCTGCAAACTTTGAAATTATGCCCTGTATACCCAAGTCCAAGTCATGGGAACAATTACCAACAATGTACATATATTTTGAGGATATAATGCGGTCTGTCGTTACTAGTATTGCAGCCTAAAAGAAACCCAAATAACTTGCAGTACCACTGAATTGGGTGTGTGGCGCTGCCGCTGCTTGGGCCTACCAGCCTGACTCTGTGCTGCCTGCAAGTAACCACTCCCTGAGGGCAACATTGGGGAAATCAGCTCTTACATGTCAGGATTATTCTGCGATCTGCGATCCCAGCAATTTCCCGAGATTCGCTCCCTGCAAGCGCCGCACCCCACTTGCAGTGTCAGGTCGCACAATCACCCCTTACACATACTGTTTGAAATGTTATCATTGTGTTGGTTAGTGCTCTTTGTGATTATTTTATAAAACACTATAAAATAAAAGCAGAGTTCCCTGGAAACCACGATTTTTCCCAGCTTATTTAAGTAATGATAGCTTTAGCAACTGATTGCATTCAAACGTGTACTGGACTGAACTCAGATGCAAGTATATATTTTTTTATTTTAAAAAGGTTTAATTTAGTATCTACATTTTGTAATAATAGTTTTATCCAAATATTGATACCTGGAATGCTTCTTTAAATTTATTTCATTGTTTGGCAGTAAAAATAACTTTTAAAAAAATTGGAATTTGAGACAATTTTCAACTGACAGGCAAGGACACTACCTCACTGATTTAACCTTATGTGAAAAAGGTTTTACAAAGTTTCTCCCCATGCCCAAAGGTGGCAAGAAAACGCCACAATATCTACACCTACACCTCCATTATTCAAACATGCTCCTTTTTGAAGAAGATATTTTCATGGTGCCAGCAACACAGAAACCATTGAGTTCCAGGGAGTATTTTATCTCTCTGCAGCCTTTGACACGGTCGACCACACCATCCTCCTCCAAAGTCTTTCCTCTGTTGTCCAGCTTAGTGGGATTGCCCTCGCTCGGTTCCACTCTTAACTATCGAATAGTAGCCAGAGCATTTCCAGAAAGGGCTTCTCTTCCCATTCCCAATGCCTCCAATTTAAAAATTCTCATCCTCAAGTTTAAATCCCATCATGGCCTTGCCCCTCGCTGTCGCTGTAGTGAGTGTCCAAGTGTCAGCTGTGGCTCAATTGGTTGCACTCTTGTCAGAAGGTTGTGGGTTCAAGTCTCACTCTACAGACTTAAGTACAAAGTCTAAGTTGACACTCCAGTGTAGCAATGAGGGAATGCTGCACTGTTGGAGGTACTGTCTTTTGGATGAGACGTTAAACCGAGGCCCCATCCGCCTTCTCAGGTGGACGTAAAAGACCCTGTGGTACTATTTTGAAGAAGAGCAGGGGAGTGCTCCCTGGTGCCCTGGCCAATATTTATCTCTCACTGTCACTTATAAAAAAACAGATTATCCAGAATAAATCAGTTCCAAACTACAAAGCTTGAATAGTCCTCTCGAACTGAGAATCAAGTGAGAGCCACAAATTGCACTGCTAGCAGGTGACCTCAGGCCCACCTGCCCCTAGATTTCTCAACTTAACTGGACGCCACAAGAAAACTAGCGTAAATCCAGGAAATTCATGCTTGCAGCTGTTCTGAATGGGGTGGGGCTATGTTAATAAGCATTGGATGGTTTCGCCTGAAGTCTTGCCGAAGCACTGCAAAATTCCATGGAAATTATGGAGTAACGTGAAAACTAGTTTAACACCAGTTTAATGTCTCAGCCATATTTTTCTCTGACTTTTGCGTCGGAAAACAGGTTTGCAGTGTAGATACACCATTGTTATGGCGCAAGTTTTCAGCAAATGCCTGGTCATTATGTAGTCTAAATAGTCTGCAACTGTGATCAATTCGAACCACAGTCATCAGGCACTTGGTGATCCAGTCACATGAGTGGGCACCGTTTCCTAAAAAGAAAAAACAATCTAAAACAGTCCTTTTATTTCACACGACTCATTTTGTTTTCTGGTAAGAGGATGTTTGGCGGTATTACTCGCAACGCAAGGTGATTCTAGGAAGCAATTTTTTTTTTAACAATGGCATTTTTCCTTTTCACAAGGAAACAGATTGTGCAGCCTGAGGTCCGTTTATGTTTTTGGAACCCTTGGGTTTTAAGATCAGGAAATAACTAAAATGTCCAGAACGTTATTTGTCACAACATCAATGCACGCTGACACTTCTTAATTTCTGCATGTTTGAGGATGTTTGTGTTTTATAGGTAACTGTGGATCATGGGAAATACCGTATCATGGGCTGAGGTGATATTAATGTACATATTTGTCACTAACTTATATAGTGTCATGAAAATAATATGCTCGTGTATTTTTAGATTATAAACTCCTACCAGGATTACCATGCATCTTATTTTTGTACCTTTTCATCTCCGTACCCACCCCCCCCCCCCCAAACCCCGCTTCTTCTTCTGATGATGATATTGATTCATGCTGGGAAGTGGGACAAAGCTTCAGTATCTTGGGCAAGTGACTTCTTCATGTGCGAGTTTAAGCAGCTTGGTGTTGCTTCCCATGTTCCACTGGTTTGGTGTTATAAGGGGGACAGCTGGAGACCTGACATGTGCTGCAGTCCCGCCAGACGGCAGTATCAAGCAGCTGTGACTCCTGGGTGGCTTGGACGTCGTCATCCTCTTCACCATCATCATCACCATCGTCATCTTCCTCCTCCTGTGCCACCCGTTGCTGTAGTGGATCTGCAAGAGCATAATAACATAAGAAATAGAAGCAGGAGTAGGCCATACGGCCCCGCGAGCCTGCTCCGCCATTCAATCAGATCATGGCTGATCTTCAATCTCAACTCCCCTTTCCTGCCCGATCCCCATATCCCTTGATTCCCCTAGAGTCCAAAGATGTATCTATCTCAGCCTTGAATATACTCAATGACTCAGCATCCACAGCCCTCTGGGGTAGAGAATTCCAAAGATTCACAACCCTCTGAGTGAAGAAATTCCTCCTGATCCCAGCCTTAAATGGCCGAACACTTATCCTGCAACTATACCCCCTAGTTCTAGACTCTCCAGCCAGGGGAAACAACCTCTCTCAGCCTCTACCCTGTCAAGCCTCCTCAGAATCTTATATGTTTCAATGAGATCACCTCTCATTCTTCTAAACTCCAGAGAGTATAGGCCCATTCGACTCAACCTGTCCTCATAGGTCAACCCTCTCATCCCAGGAATTAATTTAGTGAACCTTCGTTGCACCACCTCTAAGGCAAGTATATCCTTCCTTAGATAAGGAGACCGAAACTGTGCACAGTACTCCAGGTGAGGTCTCACCAAAGCCCTGTACAATTGTAGTAAGACCTCCTTTCTCTTGTACTCCAATCCCCTTGCAATAAAGGCCAACATGCTATTTGCTTTCCTAATTGCTTGCTGTACCTGCATATTAACTTCTTGTGTTTCTTGTACCGGGACACCCAAGTCTTTCTGGACACCAACATTTAATAGTTTCTCACCATTTAAAAAATATTCTGTTTTTCTATTCTTCCTACCAAAGTGAATAACCTCACATTTCCCCACATTATACTCCATCTGCCATCTGCTTGCCCACTCAATTTACCTGTCTATATCTCTTTGCAGACTCTTTGTGTCCTCCTCACAGCTTACTTTCCCACCTAGCTTTGTATCGTCAGCAAACCTGGATACACTGCACTCGGTCCCTTCATCCAAGTCATTAATATAGATTGTAAATAGCTGAGGCCCAAGCATCGATCTTTGCGGTACCCCACTAGTTACAGCCTGCCAACCTGAAAATGACCCGTTTATCCCTACTCTCTCTATTATGTCCATTCACCAATCCTCTATCCATGCTATGTTACCCCCAACCTCATGAGCCCTTATCTTGCATAACAACCTTTTATGTGGCACCTTATCGAATGCCTTTTGAAAATCCAAATATACTACATCCATTGGTTCCGCTTTATCTACCCTGCTAATAAATTTGGCAAACACGATTTCCCTTTCACAAAAACTTGTTGCCTCTGACTAATCATGTTATGATGTTGTACGTGCACTGTTACCACTTCCTTAATAATGGATTCCAGCATTTTCCTGACGACTGATGTCAGGCTAACTGGTTTGTAGTTCCCTGTTTTCTCTCTCCCTCTGTTCTTGAATAGCGGGGTAACATTTGCTACCTTCCAATCCGCAGGTAACGTTCTAGAATCTAGAGAATTTTGGAAGATCACAACCAATGTATCCACTATCTCTGCAGCCACCTCTTTTAGAACCCTCGGATGTAGGCCATCAGGTCCGGGGATTTATCAGCTTTTAGTCCCATTAATTTCTCATGTACTTTTTCTCTACTGATAATAATTACTTTAAGTTCCTCACTGTCATTAGCTCCTTAGTTCCCCACTATTTCTGGTATGCGTTTTGTGTCTTCTACTGTGAAGACACATACAAAATATTTATTTAACGCATCTGCCATTTCCTGATTCCCATTATAATTTCTCCTGTCTCAGCCTCTAGGGGACCAACATTTACTTTTGCTACGCTCTTCCTTTTTACATCCTTGTAGAAGCTCATACAATCCATTTTCATATTCCTTGCAAGTTTACTTTCATATTCTATTTTCTCCCTTTTTATCATTTTTTTAGTCGTCTTTTGCTGGTTTCTAAAACTCTCCCAATCCTCAGGCTTACTACTCTTGGCAACACTATAGACCTCTTCTTTTAATCTAATACTATCTTTAGCTTCTTTAGTTAGCCACGGGTGGATCACTTTTCCTGTGGAGTTTTTATTTCTCAATGGAATGCATATTTGTTGAGAATATTGAAATGTTTCTTTAAATGTTTGCCATTGCTTTTCAACTGTCATACCCTTTAATTTAATTTCCCAATCTACATTAGCCAACTCGCCGCTCATACCTATATAATTGAGTTTAAGACTCTAGTTTCGGACTTAAGTACGTCCCTTTCAAACTCAATGAGAAATTCCATCATATTATGATTTCCCAGAGGATCCTTTACTGTGAGATTACTAATTAACCATGTCTCATTACACAACACAAGATCTAAAATAGCTTGTTCCCTGGTTGGTTCCATGACATATTGCTCTAGGAAACCGTCTTGAATGCATTCTATAAGCTCGTCCTCCAACAACCTTTACCGATTTGATTTGCTCAGTCTATATGAATATTAAAGTCTCCCATGATTACTGCATTACCTTTGTTACAAGCTCCTATTATTTCATGATTAATACCCTGTCCACTGGTATAGCTACTATTAGGGGCCCTATAAACTACTCCCACCTGTGTTTTCTGCCCCTTGTTATTTCTTATTTCCACCCATATTGATTCTACTTCCTGATCTTCTGAGCTAAGATCCTTTCTCACCACTGTCCTTATGTCATCCTTTATTATTCCCCCCTCCTTTTCCATTCTGCCTGCCTTTTCTAAACATCAAATACCCTGGAATATTTAGTTCCCAATCTTGGTCACTTTGCAACCTTGGGGGTGATTTTAAACCCCAAGAATGGGTGGGTTGGGGGCGGGTGGGAGTTGAAAATAGTTGTTTTTTTGGATCACAACCCCAAAATTTTGGGACTTTGCATTCCCATGGGAAGCCTGTACTTTTACACGCCGACGTTAAACCCGGAAATAAAGCCGGGTTGCGGTCGCGACTCAAGAAACTATTTTCAACTCCCACCTGCCCCCAACCCACCCGTTCTTGGGGGTTAAAATCACCTCCCTTGTCTCTGTAATGGCTATTAGACCAATCCCATTTGTTTCTATTTGTACAACTAATTCGTCTATCTTGTTATGAATGCTCCATGCATTCAGATAAAGAGCCTTTAATTTTAACTTTTTACCGTTTTTTTCCTGCTTTGACCTTACTTGTTGATGTTCTATTATTGGTAAACTCTCTGTCCCTTCCTGCTACTCTGCTTATTTTTACCCAGATCACTACTCTGTTTCATTGCCTTGACTTTTCTCATTAGATTTCTAAATTTCCCTTCACCTGACCCCTCCCCCCACCTTTTTAGTTTAAAGTTCTATCTACAGCCCTAGTTATTGGATTCGCCAGTACTGGTGCCAATGCCCCATGAATTGAAACCCCTGTCTCCCACACCACTCTTTGAGCCACGCATTTAACTCTCTGATCTGTTTGTCCCTATGCTAATTTGTGCGTGGCTCAGATAGTAATTCAGAGATTATTACCTTTGGGCTTCTACTTATTAATTTAGATTCTAGCTCCTCAAACTGTCTCAGCAGAACCTCATTCTTAGTTCTACCTATGTTGTTGGTTCCGACATGGACCACAACAACTGGATCCTCCCCCTCATGCTCCAAATTCTTTTCCAGCCACAAGGAGATGTCCTTAACCCTGGCACCAGGCAGGCAACACAGCTTTCGGGACTCTCGGTCGCAGCTGCAGAGAACAGTGTCTATCCCACTGACTATACTGTCCCCTACCACTACCACATTCCTTTTTACTCCCCCCACTTGAATGGCCACCTGTACCACAGTGCCGTGGTCAGTTTGCCCATCCTCCCTGCAGTCTTTGATCTCATCCACACAGGTAGCAAGTATCTCGTACCTGTTGGACAAGATCAAGGGCTGAGGCTCCTCCATCACTAGATCCTGGGTCCCTATACCTGCCTGACTCGCGGTCACACCTTTCTGTCCCCAACCACTGAACGAATCTGCACTACTACCTAATCTAAGGGGTGTGACTGCCTCCTGGATCAGTGTCCAGGTAACTCTCCTCCTCCCGGATGCATCGCAAAGTCTGCAGCTCGGACTCCAGCTCATGAACTCTGAGCTGAAGCTCCTCGAGTTGCAGACACTTTCTGCAGATGTGGTTGCCAGAGATCACGCTGCTTTCCACCAACTCCCACATGCTGGAGTTACAACACAACACCTGCCCTGCCATCGCTTGACGAACCAGAATTTATTTATTTATTTTATTAGAGTTTTTAATCTTTCGCTAGTCTTAGTTTTATTAACTAATTCATTGATGAAGTTTAAGTTATTGATTCAAGCTCTTAGTTCAACCCCTGCCCTAACTTAGAGAGGAAAAAACCAGTAATACTCAACAAACAATCACCTACCTGCTGTCCTGTGACGCCACTCTTTCAATTTCTGCTTGTGGTGAGTTGACTCCAACTGTGTAAAAACCGCGTGTCTCCGTCCGCTTCACTGCCTCCCGCTCCCGCTCTGCTCCCGAGCCTTCTCCGTCCGCTTCACTGCCTCCCGCTCCCGCTCTGCTCCCGAGCCTTCTCCGTCCGCTTCACTGCCTCCCGCTCCCGCTCTGCTCCCGAGCCTTCTCCGTCCGCTTCACTGCCTCCCGCTCCCGCTCTGCTCCCGAGCCTTCTCCGTCCGCTTCACTGCCTCCCGCTCCCGCTCTGCTCCCGAGCCTTCTCCGTCCGCTTCACTGCCTCCCGCTCCCGCTCTGCTCCCGAGCCTTCTCCGTCCGCTTCACTGCCTCCCGCTCCCGCTCTGCTCCCGAGCCTTCTCCGTCCGCTTCACTGCCTCCCGCTCCCGCTCTGCTCCCGAGCCTTCTCCGTCCGCTTCACTGCCTCCCGCTCCCGCTCTGCTCCCGAGCCTTCTCCGTCCGCTTCACTGCCTCCCGCTCCCGCTCTGCTCCCGAGCCTTCTCCGTCCGCTTCACTGCCTCCCGCTCCCGCTCTGCTCCCGAGCCTTCTCCCGCCAATTTACTGCCTCCCGCTCTGCTCCCGAGCCTTCTCCCGCCAATTTACTGCCTCCCGCTCTCACTCTCGAGCCTTCTCCCACCAATTTACTGCCTCCCGCTCTCACTCTGCTCCCGAGCCTTCTCCCACCAATTTACTGCCTCCCGCTCTCACTCTGCTCCCGAGCCTTCTCCCACCAATTTACTGCCTCCCGCTCTCACTCTGCTCCCGAGCCTTCTCCCACCAATTTACTGCCTCCCGCTCTCACTCTGCTCTCGAGCCTTCTCCCACCAATTTATTGCCTCCCGCTCTCACTCTGCTCTCGAGCCTTCTCCCACCAATTTATTGCCTCCCGCTCTCACTCTCGAGCCTTCTCAGGCCAATTTACTGCCTCCCGGTCTCGCTCTGCTCCCGAGCCTTCTCCTGCCAATTTACTGCCTCCCACTCTCACTCTGCTCCCGAGCCTTCTCCCGCCAATTTATTGCCTCCTGCTCTCACTCTGCTCCCGAGCCTTCTCCCACCAATTTATTGCCTCCCGCTCTCACTCTCGAGCCTTCTCAGGCCAATTTACTGCCTCCCACTCTCACTCTGCTCTCGATCCTTCTCCCACCAATTTATTGCCTCCTGCTCTCACTCTGCTCCCGAGCCTTCTCCCACCAATTTATTGCCTCCTGCTCTCACTCTGCTCCCGAGCCTTCTCCGGCCAATTTATTGCCTCCTGCTCTCAGTCTGCTCCCGAGCCTTCTCCCACCAATTTACTGCCTCCCGGTCTCGCTCTGCTCCCGAGCCTTCTCCCGCCAATTTATTGCCTCCTGCTCTCACTCTGCTCCCGAGCCTTCTCCCACCAATTTACTGCCTCCTGGTCTCGCTCTGCTCCCGAGCCTTCTCCTGCCAATTTACTGCCTCCCACTCTCACTCTGCTCCCGAGCCTTCTCCCGCCAATTTATTGCCTCCCGCTCTCACTCTGCTCCCGAGCCTTCTCCGGCCAATTTATTGCCTCCTGCTCTCACTCTGCTCCCGAGCCTTCTCCCGCCAATTTACTGCCTCCTGCTCTCACTCTGCTCTCGAGCCTTCTCCTGCCAATTTACTGCCTCCCGGTCTCACTCTGCTCCCGAGCCTTCTCCTGCCAATTTACTGCCTCCCACTCTCACTCTGCTCCCGAGCCTTCTCCCGCCAATTTATTGCCTCCTGCTCTCACTCTGCTCCCGAGCCTTCTCCCACCAATTTACTGCCTCCCGGTCTCACTCTGCTCCCGAGCCTTCTCCGGCCAATTTATTGCCTCCTGCTCTCACTCTGCTCCCGAGCCTTCTCCCGCCAATTTACTGCCTCCTGCTCTCACTCTGCTCCTGAGCCTTCTCCTGCCAATTTACTGCCTCCCACTCTCACTCTGCTCCCGAGCCTTCTCCCGCCAATTTATTGCCTCCCGCTCTCACTCTGCTCCTGAGCCTTCTCCGGCCAATTTATTGCCTCCTGCTCTCACTCTGCTCCCGAGCCTTCTCCCGCCAATTTACTACCTCCTGCTCTCACTCTGCTCTCGAGCCTTCTCCGGCCAATTTATTGCCTCCCGCTCTCACTCTGCTCCCGAGCCTTCTCCGGCCAATTTATTGCCTCCCACTCTCACTCTGCTCCCGAGCCTTCTCCCACCAATTTATTGCCTCCCGCTCTCACTCTGCTCCTGAGCCTTCTCCGGCCAATTTATTGCCTCCTGCTCTCACTCTGCTCCCGAGCCTTCTCCCGCCAATTTACTACCTCCTGCTCTCACTCTGCTCTCGAGCCTTCTCCGGCCAATTTATTGCCTCCCGCTCTCACTCTGCTCCCGAGCCTTCTCCGGCCAATTTATTGCCTCCCACTCTCACTCTGCTCCCGAGCCTTCTCCCGCCAATTTATTGCCTCCCGCTCTCACTCTGCTCCTGAGCCTTCTCCGGCCAATTTATTGCCTCCTGCTCTCACTCTGCTCCCGAGCCTTCTCCCGCCAATTTACTACCTCCTGCTCTCACTCTGCTCTCGAGCCTTCTCCGGCCAATTTATTGCCTCCCGCTCTCACTCTGCTCCTGAGCCTTCTCCGGCCAATTTATTGCCTCCCGCTCTCACTCTGCTCCCGAGCCTTCTCCGGCCAATTTATTGCCTCCTGCTCTCACTCTGCTCTCGAGCTTTCTCCCACCAATTTACTGATTCCTGCTCTCACTCTGCTCTCGAGCCTTCTCCCACCAATTTACTGCCTCCCGGTCTCGCTCTGCTCCCGAGCCTTCTCCTGCCAATTTACTGCCTCCCACTCTCACTCTGCTCCCGAGCCTTCTCCGGCCAATTTATTGCCTCCTGCTCTCACTCTGCTCTCGAGCTTTCTCCCACCAATTTACTGATTCCTGCTCTCACTCTGCTCTCGAGCCTTCTCCCACCAATTTACTGCCTCCCGGTCTCGCTCTGCTCCCGAGCCTTCTCCTGCCAATTTACTGCCTCCCGGTCTCGCTCTGCTCCCAAGCCTTCTCCTGCCAATTTACTGCCTCCCACTCTCACTCTGCTCCCGAGCCTTCTCCGGCCAATTTATTGCCTCCTGCTCTCACTCTGCTCCCGAGCCTTCTCCCGCCAATTTACTGCTTCCTGCTCTCACTCTGCTCTCGAGCCTTCTCCGGCCAATTTATTGCCTCCCGCTCTTACTCTGCTCCCGAGCCTTCTACCACCAATTTACTGCCTCCCGGTCTCGCTCTGCTCCCGAGCCTTCTCCTGCCAATTTACTGCCTCCCGGTCTCGCTCTGCTCCCGAGCCTTCTCCCGCCAATTTATTGCCTCCCGGTCTCGCTCTGCTCCCGAGCCTTCTCCTGCCAATTTACTGCCTCCCGGTCTCGCTCTGCTCCCGAGCCTTCTCCTGCCAATTTACTGCCTCCCGGTCTCGCTCTGCTCCCGAGCCTTCTCCTGCCAATTTACTGCCTCCCGGTCTCGCTCTGCTCCCGAGCCTTCTCCCGCCAATTTATTGCCTCCCGCTCTTACTCTGCGCCCGAGCCTTCTCCGGCCAATTTATTGCCTCCTGCTCTCACTCTGCTCCCGAGCCTTCTCCCGCCAATTTACTACCTCCTGCTCTCACTCTGCTCTCGAGCCTTCTCCGGCCAATTTATTGCCTCCCGCCCTCACTCTGCTCCCGAGCCTTCTCCGGCCAATTTATTGCCTCCCACTCTCACTCTGCTCCCGAGCCTTCTCCCACCAATTTATTGCCTCCCGCTCTCACTCTGCTCCTGAGCCTTCTCCGGCCAATTTATTGCCTCCTGCTCTCACTCTGCTCCCGAGCCTTCTCCCGCCAATTTACTACCTCCTGCTCTCACTCTGCTCTCGAGCCTTCTCCGGCCAATTTATTGCCTCCCGCTCTCACTCTGCTCCTGAGCCTTCTCCGGCCAATTTATTGCCTCCTGCTCTCACTCTGCTCCCGAGCCTTCTCCCGCCAATTTACTACCTCCTGCTCTCACTCTGCTCTCGAGCCTTCTCCGGCCAATTTATTGCCTCCTGCTCTCACTCTGCTCCCGAGCCTTCTCCGGCCAATTTATTGCCTCCCGCTCTCACTCTGCTCCCGAGCCTTCTCCGGCCAATTTATTGCCTCCTGCTCTCACTCTGCTCTCGAGCCTTCTCCCACCAATTTACTGATTCCTGCTCTCACTCTGCTCTCGAGCCTTCTCCCACCAATTTATTGCCTCCCGCTCTCACTCTCGAGCCTTCTCCGGCCAATTTACTGCCTCCCACTCTCACTCTGCTCCCGAGCCTTCTCCGGCCAATTTATTGCCTCCTGCTCTCACTCTGCTCTCGAGCCTTCTCCCACCAATTTACTGATTCCTGCTCTCACTCTGCTCTCGAGCCTTCTCCCACCAATTTATTGCCTCCCGCTCTCACTCTCGAGCCTTCTCCGGCCAATTTACTGCCTCCCGGTCTCGCTCTGCTCCCGAGCCTTCTCCTGCCAATTTACTGCCTCCCGGTCTCGCTCTGCTCCCGAGCCTTCTCCTGCCAATTTACTGCCTCCCACTCTCACTCTGCTCCCGAGCCTTCTCCGGCCAATTTATTGCCTCCCGCTCTTACTCTGCTCCCGAGCCTTCTCCGGCCAATTTATTGCCTCCTGCTCTCACTCTGCGCCCGAGCCTTCTACCACCAATTTACTGCCTCCCGGTCTCGCTCTGCTCCCGAGCCTTCTCCTGCCAATTTACTGCCTCCCACTCTCACTCTGCTCCCGAGCCTTCTCCCGCCAATTTATTGCCTCCCGCTCTCACTCTGCTCCTGAGCCTTCTCCGGCCAATTTATTGCCTCCTGCTCTCACTCTGCTCCCGAGCCTTCTCCCGCCAATTTACTACCTCCTGCTCTCACTCTGCTCTCGAGCCTTCTCCGGCCAATTTATTGCCTCCTGCTCTCACTCTGCTCCCGAGCCTTCTCCCGCCAATTTACTACCTCCTGCTCTCACTCTGCTCTCGAGCCTTCTCCGGCCAATTTATTGCCTCCTGCTCTCACTCTGCTCCCGAGCCTTCTCCGGCCAATTTATTGCCTCCCGCTCTCACTCTGCTCCCGAGCCTTCTCCGGCCAATTTATTGCCTCCTGCTCTCACTCTGCTCTCGAGCCTTCTCCCACCAATTTACTGATTCCTGCTCTCACTCTGCTCTCGAGCCTTCTCCCACCAATTTATTGCCTCCCGCTCTCACTCTCGAGCCTTCTCCGGCCAATTTACTGCCTCCCACTCTCACTCTGCTACCGAGCCTTCTCACGCCAATTTACTGCCTCCCACTCTCACTCTGCTCCCGAGCCTTCTCCCACCAATTTATTGCCTCCTGCTGTCACTCTGCTCCCGAGCCTTCTCCGGCCAATTTATTGCTACCTGCTCTCACTCTGCTCCCGAGCCTTCTCCCACCAATTTACTGCCTCCCGGTCTCGCTCTGCTCCCGAGCCTTCTCCTGCCAATTTACTGCCTCCCACTCTCACTCTGCTCCCGAGCCTTCTCCCGCCAATTTATTGCCTCCTGCTCTCACTCTGCTCCCGAGCCTTCTCCCACCAATTTACTGCCTCCCGGTCTCGCTCTGCTCCCGAGCCTTCTCCTGCCAATTTACTGCCTCCCACTCTCACTCTGCTCCCGAGCCTTCTCCCGCCAATTTATTGCCTCCCGCTCTCACTCTGCTCCCGAGCCTTCTCCGGCCAATTTATTGCCTCCTGCTCTCACTCTGCTCCCGAGCCTTCTCCCGCCAATTTACTGCCTCCTGCTCTCACTCTGCTCTCGAGCCTTCTCCGGCCAATTTATTGCCTCCCGCGCTCACTCTGCTCCCGAGCCTTCTCCGGCCAATTTACTGCCTCCCGGTCTCGCTCTGCTCCCGAGCCTTCTCCTGCCAATTTACTGCCTCCCACTCTCACTCTGCTCCCGAGCCTTCTCCCGCCAATTTATTGCCTCCCGCTCTCACTCTGCTCCCGAGCCTTCTCCGGCCAATTTATTGCCTCCTGCTCTCACTCTGCTCCCGAGCCTTCTCCCGTCAATTTACTGATTCCTGCTCTCACTCTGCTCTCGAGCCTTCTCCCACCAATTTATTGCCTCCCGCTCTCACTCTCGAGCCTTCTCCGGCCAATTTACTGCCTCCCACTCTCACTCTGCTCCCGAGCCTTCTCTCGCCAATTTACTGCCTCCCACTCTCACTCTGCTCCCGAGCCTTCTCCCACCAATTTATTGCCTCCTGCTCTCACTCTGCTCCCGAGCCTTCTCCGGCCAATTTATTGCCTCCTGCTCTCACTCTGCTCCCTAGCCTTCTCCCACCAATTTACTGCCTCCCGGTCTCGCTCTGCTCCCGAGCCTTCTCCTGCCAATTTACTGCCTCCCACTCTCACTCTGCTCCCGAGCCTTCTCCCGCCAATTTATTGCCTCCCGCTCTCACTCTGCTCCCGAGCCTTCTCCGGCCAATTTATTGCCTCCTGCTCTCACTCTGCTCCCGAGCCTTCTCCCGCCAATTTACTGCCTCCTGCTCTCACTCTGCTCTCGAGCCTTCTCCCGCCAATTTATTGCCTCCTGCTCTCACTCTGCTCCCGAGCCTTCTCCCGCCAATTTATTGCCTCCCGCTCTCACTCTGCTCCCGAGCCTTCTCCCACCAATTTATTGCCTCCTGCTCTCACTCTGCTCCCGAGCCTTCTCCCGCCAATTTATTGCCTCCCGCTCTCACTCTGCTCCCGAGCCTTCTCCCACCAATTTATTGCCTCCTGCTCTCACTCTGCTCCCGAGCCTTCTCCTGCCAATTTACTGCCTCCCACTCTCACTCTGCTCCCGAGCCTTCTCCCGCCAATTTATTGCCTCCCGCTCTCACTCTGCTCCCGAGCCTTCTCCTGCCAATTTACTGCCTCCCACTCTCACTCTGCTCCCGAGCCTTCTCCCGCCAATTTATTGCCTCCTGCTCTCACTCTGCTCCCGAGCCTTCTCCCGCCAATTTACTGCCTCCTGCTCTCACTCTGCTCTCGAGCCTTCTCCTGCCAATTTACTGCCTCCCGGTCTCGCTCTGCTCCCGAGCCTTCTCCTGCCAATTTACTGCCTCCCACTCTCACTCTGCTCCCGAGCCTTCTCCCGCCAATTTATTGCCTCCTGCTCTCACTCTGCTCCCGAGCCTTCTCCCACCAATTTACTGCCTCCCTGTCTCACTCTGCTCCCGAGCCTTCTCCGGCCAATTTATTGCCTCCTGCTCTCACTCTGCTCCCGAGCCTTCTCCCGCCAATTTACTGCCTCCTGCTCTCACTCTGCTCCTGAGCCTTCTCCTGCCAATTTACTGCCTGCCACTCTCACTCTGCTCCCGAGCCTTCTCCCGCCAATTTATTGCCTCCCGCTCTCACTCTGCTCCTGAGCCTTCTCCGGCCAATTTATTGCCTCCTGCTCTCACTCTGCTCCCGAGCCTTCTCCCGCCAATTCACTACCTCCTGCTCTCACTCTGCTCTCGAGCCTTCTCCGGCCAATTTATTGCCTCCCGCTCTCACTCTGCTCCCGAGCCTTCTCCGGCCAATTTATTGCCTCCCACTCTCACTCTGCTCCCGAGCCTTCTCCCACCAATTTATTTCCTCCCGCTCTCACTCTGCTCCTGAGCCTTCTCCGGCCAATTTATTGCCTCCTGCTCTCACTCTGCTCCCGAGCCTTCTCCCGCCAATTTACTACCTCCTGCTCTCACTCTGCTCTCGAGCCTTCTCCGGCCAATTTATTGCCTCCCGCTCTCACTCTGCTCCCGAGCCTTCTCCGGCCAATTTATTGCCTCCCACTCTCACTCTGCTCCCGAGCCTTCTCCCGCCAATTTATTGCCTCCCGCTCTCACTCTGCTCCTGAGCCTTCTCCGGCCAATTTATTGCCTCCTGCTCTCACTCTGCTCCCGAGCCTTCTCCCGCCAATTTACTACCTCCTGCTCTCACTCTGCTCTCGAGCCTTCTCCGGCCAATTTATTGCCTCCCGCTCTCACTCTGCTCCTGAGCCTTCTCCGGCCAATTTATTGCCTCCCGCTCTCACTCTGCTCCCGAGCCTTCTCCGGCCAATTTATTGCCTCCTGCTCTCACTCTGCTCTCGAGCCTTCTCCCACCAATTTACTGCCTCCCGGTCTCGCTCTGCTCCCGAGCCTTCTCCTGCCAATTTACTGCCTCCCACTCTCACTCTGCTCCCGAGCCTTCTCCCGCCAATTTATTGCCTCCCGCTCTCACTCTGCTCCCGAGCCTTCTCCCACCAATTTACTGCCTCCCGGTCTCGCTCTGCTCCCGAGCCATCTCCTGCCAATTTACTGCCTCCCACTCTCACTCTGCTCCCGAGCCTTCTCCTGCCAATTTACTGCCTCCCACTCTCACTCTGCTCCCGAGCCTTCTCCCGCCAATTTATTGCCTCCCGCTCTCACTCTGCTCCCGAGCCTTCTCCGGCCAATTTATTGCCTCCTGCTCTCACTCTGCTCTCGAGCCTTCTCCGGCCAATTTATTGCCTCCCGCTCTTACTCTGCTCCCGAGCCTTCTACCACCAATTTACTGCCTCCCGGTCTCGCTCTGCTCCCGAGCCTTCTCCTGCCAATTTACTGCCTCCCGGTCTCGCTCTGCTCCCGAGCCTTCTCCTGCCAATTTACTGCCTCCCACTCTCACTCTGCTCCCGAGCCTTCTCCCGCCAATTTATTGCCTCCCGCTCTCACTCTGCTCCTGAGCCTTCTCCGGCCAATTTATTACCTCCTGCTCTCACTCTGCTCCCGAGCCTTCTCCCGCCAATTTACTACCTCCTGCTCTCACTCTGCTCTCGAGCCTTCTCCGGCCAATTTATTGCCTCCCGCTCTCACTCTGCTCCCGAGCCTTCTCCCACCAATTTATTGCCTCCCGCTCTCACTCTGCTCCTGAGCCTTCTCCGGCCAATTTATTGCCTCCTGCTCTCACTCTGCTCCCGAGCCTTCTCCCGCCAATTTACTACCTCCTGCTCTCACTCTGCTCTCGAGCCTTCTCCGGCCAATTTATTGCCTCCCGCTCTCACTCTGCTCCCGAGCCTTCTCCGGCCAATTTATTGCCTCCCACTCTCGCTCTGCTCCCGAGCCTTCTCCCGCCAATCTATTGCCTCCCGCTCTCACTCTGCTCCTGAGCCTTCTCCGGCCAATTTATTGCCTCCTGCTCTCACTCTGCTCCCGAGCCTTCTCCCTCCAATTTACTACCTCCTGCTCTCACTCTGCTCTCGAGCCTTCTCCGGCCAATTTATTGCCTCCTGCTCTCACTCTGCTCCCGAGCCTTCTCTGGCCAATTTATTGCCTCCCGCTCTCACTCTGCTCCCGAGCCTTCTCCGGCCAATTTATTGCCTCCTGCTCTCACTCTGCTCTCGAGCCTTCTCCCACCAATTTACTGATTCCTGCTCTCACTCTGCTCTCGAGCCTTCTCCCACCAATTTATTGCCTCCCGCTCTCACTCTCGAGCCTTCTCCGGCCAATTTACTGCCTCCCACTCTCACTCTGCTACCGAGCCTTCTCACGCCAATTTACTGCCTCCCACTCTCACTCTGCTCCCGAGCCTTCTCCCACCAATTTATTGCCTCCTGCTCTCACTCTGCTCCCGAGCCTTCTCCGGCCAATTTATTGCTTCCTGCTCTCACTCTGCTCCCGAGCCTTCTCCTGCCAATTTACTGCCTCCCACTCTCACTCTGCTCCCGAGCCTTCTCCCGCCAATTTATTGCCTCCTGCTCTCACTCTGCTCCCGAGCCTTCTCCCGCCAATTTATTGCCTCCCGCTCTCACTCTGCTCCCGAGCCTTCTCCGGCCAATTTATTGCCTCCTGCTCTCACTCTGCTCCCGAGCCTTCTCCCGCCAATTTACTGCCTCCTGCTCTCACTCTGCTCTCGAGCCTTCTCCGGCCAATTTATTGCCTCCCGCTCTCACTCTGCTCCCGAGCCTTCTCCAGCCAATTTACTGCCTCCCGGTCTCGCTCTGCTCCCGAGCCTTCTCCTGCCAATTTACTGCCTCCCACTCTCACTCTGCTCCCGAGCCTTCTCCCGCCAATTTATTGCCTCCCGCTCTCACTCTGCTCCCGAGCCTTCTCCGGCCAATTTATTGCCTCCTGCTCTCACTCTGCTCCCGAGCCTTCTCCCGTCAATTTACTACCTCCTGCTCTCACTCTGCTCTCGAGCCTTCTCCGGCCAATTTATTGCCTCCTGCTCTCACTCTGCTCTCGAGCCTTCTCCCACCAATTTACTGATTCCTGCTCTCACTCTGCTCTCGAGCCTTCTCCCACCAATTTATTGCCTCCCGCTCTCACTCTCGAGCCTTCTCCGGCCAATTTACTGCCTCCCACTCTCACTCTGCTCCCGAGCCTTCTCTCGCCAATTTACTGCCTCCCACTCTCACTCTGCTCCCGAGCCTTCTCCCACCAATTTATTGCCTCCTGCTCTCACTCTGCTCCCGAGCCTTCTCCGGCCAATTTATTGCCTCCTGCTCTCACTCTGCTCCCGAGCCTTCTCCCACCAATTTACTGCCTCCCGGTCTCGTTCTGCTCCCGAGCCTTCTCCTGCCAATTTACTGCCTCCCACTCTCACTCTGCTCCCGAGCCTTCTCCCGCCAATTTATTGCCTCCCGCTCTCACTCTGCTCCCGAGCCTTCTCCGGCCAATTTATTGCCTCCTGCTCTCACTCTGCTCCCGAGCCTTCTCCCGCCAATTTACTGCCTCCTGCTCTCACTCTGCTCTCGAGCCTTCACCCGCCAATTTATTGCCTCCTGCTCTCACTCTGCTCCCGAGCCTTCTCCCGCCAATTTATTGCCTCCCGCTCTCACTCTGCTCCCGAGCCTTCTCCCACCAATTTATTGCCTCCTGCTCTCACTCTGCTCCCGAGCCTTCTCCCGCCAATTTATTGCCTCCCGCTCTCACTCTGCTCCCGAGCCTTCTCCCACCAATTTATTGCCTCCTGCTCTCACTCTGCTCCCGAGCCTTCTCCTGCCAATTTACTGCCTCCCACTCTCACTCTGCTCCCGAGCCTTCTCCCACCAATTTATTGCCTCCTGCTCTCACTCTGCTCCCGAGCCTTCTCCTGCCAATTTACTGCCTCCCACTCTCACTCTGCTCCCGAGCCTTCTCCGGCCAATTTATTGCCTCCTGCTCTCACTCTGCTCCCGAGCCTTCTCCCGCCAATTTATTGCCTCCCGCTCTCACTCTGCTCCCGAGCCTTCTCCCACCAATTTATTGCCTCCCGCTCTCACTCTGCTCCCGAGCCTTCTCCCACCAATTTATTGCCTCCTGCTCTCACTCTGCTCCCGAGCCTTCTCCCGCCAATTTATTGCCTCCCGCTCTCACTCTGCTCCTGAGCCTTCTCCCGCCAATTTACTGCCTCCTGCTCTCGCTCTGCTCTCGAGCATTCTCCGGCCAATTTATTGCCTCCCGCTCTCGCTCTGCTCCCGAGCCTTCTCCTGCCAATTTACTGCCTCCCGCTCTCGCTCTGCTCCCGAGCCTTCTCCCGCCAATTTACTGCCTCCTGCTCTCGCTCTGCTCTCGAGCATTCTCCGGCCAATTTATTGCCTCCCGCTCTCACTCTGCTCCCGAGCCTTCTACCACCAATTTATTGCCTCCCGCTCTCGCTCTGCTCCCGAGCCTTCTCCCACCAATTTACTGCCTCCTGCTCTCACTCTGCTCTCGAGCCTTCTCCCACCAATTTACTACCTCCTGCTCTCGCTCTGCTCTCGAGCCTTCTCCCGCCAATTTATTGCCTCCCGCTCTCACTCTGCTCCCGAGCCTTCTACCACCAATTTATTGCCTCCCGCTCTCACTCTGCTCTCGAGCCTTCTCCCACCAATTTACTGCCTCCTGCTCTCACTCTGCTCTCGAGCCTTCTCCCACCAATTTACTGCCTCCCGCTCTCACTCTCGAGGCTTCTCCCACCAATTTATTGCCTCCCGCTCTCACTCTGCTCTCGAGCCTTCTCCCACCAATTTACTGCCTCCCGCTCTCACTCTGCTCCCGAGCCTTCTCCCGCCAATTTACTGCCTCCCGCTCTCGCTCTGCTCTCGAGCCTTCTCCCGCCAATTTATTACCTCCCACTCTCACTCTGCTCCCGAGCCTTCTCCCGCCAATTTACTGCCTCCCGCTCTCGCTGTCCTCTCGCTCTCCTCTCACTCTGCTCGCGGGCCTTCTGCCTGCCAGCCAATCACTTACCTGCTGATCTGTGATGTTACTCCTTGATTTTTTTTTCGATCCCACTGAATTTATCCTGACGATTTACCGTCTCCGCTGCTCCAAGTGAGTTTAGGCCTTCGATCACCGACTTTTATTTACTTGCCTCTGCCGCTCTGGTCCCTGCTCCCGCCTCTGCTGCTCTCAGAGCTCTACCTCTCTGTTCACTGTCCTTCCCCCTCTACACTTAATTCCCCCTCTCACCAAATTCTCAAGTTCCCACTCTGCTCGCAATGCATTCCATTCGATCTGTGCTTTAGCAGATAACCGACTTTATACACCTTTTGAGAACAGCAGTTACAACTGGAAAGGAGGATAGAAGCTAAAAATGGATGAGCACACTCCCTCAGGATTAAGGAGACAGAGCAAGTTGTGACTGTTTGGTGCTGTACTCATAAGTGGCAAGTAACATTCGCGCCAGATAAGTGCCAGGCAATGACCATCTCCAACAAGAGAGAGTCTAACCACCTCCCCTTGACATTCAACGGCATTACCATCGCCGAATCCCCCACCATCAACATCCTGGGGGTCACCATTGACCAGAAACTGAACTGGACCAGCCATATAAATACTGTGGCTACGAGAGCAGGTCAGAGGCTGGGTATTCTGCGGCGAGTGACTCACCTCCTGACTCCCCAAAGCCTTTCCACCATCTACAAGGCACAAGTCAGGAGTGTGATGGAATACTCTCCACTTGCCTGGATGAGTGCAGCTCCAACAACACTCAAGAAGCTCGACACCATCCAAGATAAAGCAGCCCGCTTGATTGGCACCCCATCCACCACCCTAAACATTCACTCCCTTCACCACCGGTGCACTGTGGCTGCAGTGTGCACCATCCACAGGATGCACTGCAGCAACTCGCCAAGGCTTCTTCGACAGCACCTCCCAAACCCGCGACCTCTACCACCTAGAAGGACAAGGGCAGCAGGCGCATGGGAACAACACCACCTGCACGTTCCCCTCCAAGTCACACACCATCCCGACTTGGAAATATATCGCCGTTCCTTCATTGTCGCTGGGTCAAAATCCTGGAACTCCCTTCCTAACAGCACTGTGGGAGAACCGTCACCACACGGACTGCAGCGGTTCAAGAAGGAGGCTCACCACCACCTTCTAGAGGGCAATTAGGGATGGGCAATAAATGCTGGCCTCGCCAGCGACGCCCACATCCCGTGAACGAATAAAAAAAAAGGGACACCAGGGCATCAGTGTGGGTGCTCAGTTAGTGATCTGGGAAGAGGGGTTTAAAGGTTTGGGATGCCCCTTCTGGTGGCCTGCCTATGTGTCAATTTGTTCTACAAGGAGATAGAGTGACCTCGCAGTTGAGTGTGGGTCAACTGTCAGGGGAGAGGTGAATTAAAATATGTGGGGGGATGAGGCTTTTAAAGTGGAGGAAGGGGCTTTAGGGTTGTGCATGTAATTGCTGTGAGAGGAGTTGGTAGTCAAGGGGCACAATGCCAAATTTGAGCCCCCTTAAACGGGGAGCACTGTAAAGGGTGAGTTGAAAAAGTGTTGCTTTATGGAAGCATAATCATAAAATGATGCAGAACAGAAGGAGGCCATTTGGCCCATTATGCCTATGCCGGCTCTTTGAAAGAGCTAGCCAATTAGTCCCATCCTCCTGCCCATAACCCTGCAATTTTTTTCCCTTCAAGTATTTATCCAATTTCTTTTTGAAAGTTATTATTAAATTTACTTCCACCACTCTTTCAGGCAGTGCATTCCAGATCATAACAACTCGCTGTGTAAAAGAAATTCTCCTCATCTCGCATCTGCTTCTTTTGCCAATTGCCTTAAATCTGTGTCCTCTGGTTACTGACCCTTCTGCCACTGGAAACAGTTTCTCCTTATTTACTCTATCAAAGCCCTTCATGATTTTGAATGCCTGTATTAAATCTCCCCTTTACCTTCTCTGCTCTAAGGAAAACAATCCCAGCTTCTCCAGTCTCGCCATGTAACTGAAGTCCCTCACCCCTGGTACCATTCTAGTAAATCTCTTCTGCACCCTCTCCAAGGCATTGACATCTTTCCTAAAGTATGGTGCCCAGAATTGGACACAATACTCCAGCCACCAGTCTGACCAGTGACTTATAAAGGTTTAGCATAACTTCCTTGCTTTTATACTGTATGCCTCTGTTTATAAAGCCAAGAATCCCATATGCTTTTTTAATAGCCTTCTCAACCTGTCCTGCCATCTTCAAAGATTTGTATACTTACACCCCAGGTCTTGCACTCCCTTTAAAATTGTACCATTTAGTTTATACTGCCTCTCCTCATTCTTCCTACCAAAATGTATCACATCACACTTCTCTGCGTTAAATTGCATCTGCCATGTATCTGCCCATTTCACCAGTCTGTCTACATCCTTCTGAAGTCTGTTAGTATCTTCCACATTGTTTACTAATTCCCGAGTTTTGTGTCATCTGCAAACTTTGAAATTATACCCTCTATACCCAAGTCCAGGTCATTAATATATATCGAAAAGAGCAGTGGTCCTAATACCGACCCCTGGGGGAACGCTACTGTATACTTCCCTCCAGTCTGAAAAAACAACCACTACTCTCTGCTTTCAGTCTCTTAGCCAATTTCATATCCACGCTGCCACTGTCCCTTTAATCCTATGGGCTTCAATCTTGCTAAGAAGCCTATTATGTGGCACTTTATCAAACACCTTTCGAAAGTCCATATACACAAAATCAACCGCACTACCCTAATTAACCCTTTCAGTTACTTCATCAAAGAACTGAGAGGGTGAAGACTTTGCTGGTGCCCAAGGTGGGCAAAGAAGAAAAATGTTCAGTGTGTTACCTTATCTGCCCTGCTGAGGATGTGGAACTTTTCTGGCACTGTTCTGCAGTCCTGAGGGTGAGGGACTGGGCAGCCAGTGTCAGTGCCACCTCCCTCCAAGTGGCATGAGTGATAATTCCATGAGACTGAGTGGCGCCTACACCCAGGTGTCAGTTTATTCTGCTTTCACTGCCCCCCAGATGGACTTGGAGGATGAACAAGTGAAGTAGTATGTTCTTCTCTGGCTTGGTGCCATTGCCTACTGCCTTCTGGGCACAAATGGTGTTTGAATGTTCATAATTCTGTCCAAGTGTAATAAAAATATTGTTAAAACATGCAGTGAACTTCTAAAAGAATTAAGTGAAGGAGCCAGGTACTGTTGCTCTCTTACCTCATAGTCGCCTATTCTGCACCTGTAGAGAGCAGGCTGAACTGTCTTTCTAAGGCTGTACAATAGTTTCCAGGTAGTTCAGTTGCTCACACTGGTTTTACACCAATACCTGCACCGATGGGAATGCAAGTGAGCAGACCCAGGAAACTCTTGTGTGTCTCCCTCTAGCAGCTACCAGCAAATGCAACACTTTTTTTTAATCAACGGTGCAACTGTGGTGTAAGTCATTTCGAGGAAATTCTAGGCCACGGTGTGTAAGAAGGCATCATATTGTGTGGAGGAAATGTACATTTGATAAGGGAAAAAAACCTTACAATGACAGGGATTAATCTCCTCTTTGAATTTGAGCTAATGCACATGGTAATTATGTGTTAAGGTGTAATCATGTTGTGAACATTAATGCAGCAGTCACAAACTTTTGCCCACATTCTTAAAATTGTTCCTATTAATGCATAGCTCCGAAATTAACTTTTGTTTTGCTTGTTATGTGCTTGTTAAACAGTAATTAACAGGAAATATGCAGATTTACTCAGGATATACTTAATTCGCACATTGTGCTAATTTTCTGAAGCTGGCATAAAAGTATCAAAGGGAGCAGGCACAGTCTGAGTGATGAGCAAGAGACAGTTTACAGAAATAAGCCAGGAGCTTCCAATCACAGAAGCCCGGGGTGCAGCTGTGCTCAAGTTTGCTGCCCAATTTTTAGGAGTAAGGCTCATTCAGAGGCTGGACCTGTGCTTGTAGTTCCCCAGGCTTGGGGGAGGAAAAACATGGGTTTTGTCTCCTTCCAAGTGCAGTGCATGTCAGGTGCGCTGCACTTGCCCTCTGTGTACCCAGAAAGGAAAGTCTACCCTATAGTCGAAGAGACGTCTTTTAGTGAACACAGTAGCCTGGCTGTAGCTTCAAATTTTTCTTTGTTAGAAACTTTAGTGGCAGAGCAGCAGGAACAGTAGGAAATGATGGTTTGAAGGTTTTGAGGGTATAGAAGATAGACCTTCAGGACTTGTTACTATCTGAGAAATTATGACTATCACATACACATGGCTGCCTGGACTTCAGCAAGCAACAGTGTGTACAATGGTTGCACTTCACCAGGGTTACGATCTTTGACTCATGACAACTCCTGGAACCAGATCTTCAGCCAAGGAGCAACACATTATGGGGCTCAGTGGAAATGAAAGTGATCGCCGCTCTTCACTCTGACACTGGATTCCTTCCAAGCAGCAAAAGACATCAGCAGGACCTGCGATTATGCACTTTTTTTGCCAAGCGTCTGCATATATAGGGGGTAATTTTGACTTTGTGCGATAGTGTTAAGTGAGCGATATCAGATCAGTCATCTGTTATACATCTCTCCATTAATGAAAATCGGAAGAGATGTATAACATGCGACCGATTGGATATCGCCCGTTTTACATTATCGCACATATTACCCCCATAAAATTTAGTGCTGGCATGCAACAGCTGGAGATGCAGATCCAGTTTATTATGTTGTGTAGCATTCCATGAGTATGGTACCATTGTACCCATGTTGGCATTCATGCACCTGCAGGCAGTGCCCACTCTTTTATCAACTGAAAAGGTAACTGCTCCCTTAATGTTCAGACGGTATGTTTGTTTTCTGGTGAATGCTCACGACTCACTTTTTTAATCGAATCAAGGTTCCCCAATTGCTTAAGGATGAAAACAGAATAGAAGGTTGACTGCTGGGGAATATGGGCTATGCTCTCCAAATATAGCTGATGGCACCTTTGCAGAACTTCCAGGTCTGATGGGGTCCTGCAGTATGATCCAGAAAGAGTTAGCAGAATAATTGGGGGTAAATTTCCTCAGGGCTTCTCCCACTCTGCCGCTGTAACTTTGATGGAAACCCGATTTATGCATGGAAACATGGTTCTGCCAAACTTACGGTGGGGAAGCAGGAGAAGCCGCAAAGAAATCTCCCCCCTTCCCCCCATTGTAGTATGTTGCATGCTGCACAATATTGCCAATGAATTGTGCATATGCATGTTTTTTGACAAGGAGCTAAAACAAGTTAGATCAAAGGAAAAGAAGGAAAAGGATGAGGTGGAGCACGATCGCTCTGCAACACAACAGTCAGTGCCTGAATCAGTCGAGGTATGACAGGCACTTATCAAATTGAAGCCTGCAAGTGAGCCTTTCTGCAATCAGGGCAGAATGCACAACTTTGTAAACAACTTTACCTAAGATTGCCCAGCTGTCTTTCATTAGTTTTTTTTAGCCAAGGGCAAAGTGTTTTTTTGAGCCTGGGCTTTTATTAATGTAAGAGTCCGTGCATGCATTATGTTTAACACGATGCACAGCTGTACTGTCCCCTTGTGCTATGCGTCCTACTGTGTCATGTTCTTTCTCAACCAGTACGACTGAGTGATATCTTTTTGGAAGGAGTAAGTGTGGAAGATTCCTGTGTGTCTCCCGAGGACAAGCTTGTGATTCAATTAGCCACCTGCCCCTACATGTTACAGACACTGATGTACCTGCATGTGCCAGGAAGAGGCTATTCTATTCCAGCTGCAAGGATTCAGACGTATATGCTGCCATAGGACTGGTAATAACTTGAGAGCCAACTGCTGGTTCCTGTGCTTTTGCGTTCATGCTACTGTTCGATGCTGAATCCTGAAGATGACCACTGACCTCTCTGAGCAGAAACTGTTGCTTTGCCAAGAAGTCTCTGCACCTTCCCTTCATGGTTGTCCCAAGTGTGTTTCTAAGTGCCTCAAAGTCTACCTTTAAATGTGGCTTGGAAGTTGGACTTCAACAATCATATTACACAAAACCTTTGTCCCCGGTTTCAATCTTCTCCCTAATCACAATCCACCAAAAATAATTCTGTACAATCACATTCCAGTAGAAGAAATTCTGCAAGATACCATAACAGTTCCTCACCCAATTAACCCTAAAATAAAATTTATTCCATAAAGAACAAATGCAAAATTCAACTATTCAGAAAAAAATTGAAAACAAATCTACGATTGTCTTTCAGATGGGCAACATAGAATTACATAGAATGTACAGCACAGAAACAGGCCATTCGGCCCAATGGGTCCATGCCAGTGTTTATTCTCCACGTGAGCTTCCTCTCTCCCTACTTCATCTAACCCTATCATCAGATCCTTACACTCTTTTCTCCCTCATGTGTTTATCTAGCTTCCCCTTAAATGAATCTATGCTAGTCGCCTCAACTACTCCTTGTGGTAGGGAGTTTCACATTCTAACCACTCTCTGGGTAGAGAAGTTTCTCCTGAATTCCCTATTGGATTTATTAGTGACTATCTTATTTTTATGGCCCATAGTTATGGTCTCCCCCGCAAGTGGAAACATCTTCACTACGTTTACCCTATCAAACTGTTTCATAATCTTAAAGATCTCTATCAGGTCACCCCTTAATCTTCTCTTTCCTAGAGAATAGAGGCCCAGCCTGTTCAATCTTTCCTGATAGGTATAACCTCTCAGTTCTGATATCAACCTAGTAAATCTTTTTTGCACCTTCTCCAGTGCCTCTATATCCGTTTTATAATATGGAGACCAGAACTGTTCACAGTACTCCAAGTGTGGTCTAACCAAGGTTCTATACAAGTTTAACATAACTTCTCTGCTTTTCAATTCTATCCTTCTAGAAATGAACCCCTGTGCTTGGTTTGCTTTTTTAATGGCCTTATTAACCTGCATCGCTACTTTTAGTGATTTGTTTGTTGTACCCCCAGATCTCTCTGCTCTTCTGCCCCATTTAGACTCTTATTATCCAAGCAGTATGTGGCCCCCTTATTCTTCTTACCAAAATGTAATACCTCACACTTGTCTATATTGAAATTCATTTGCCAATTACAAACCCATTCTCCAAGTTTATTAATGTCATCCTGTGTTTTGTCGCAGTCCATCTCGGTATTAAGTACACCCCCCAATTTGGTGTCATCCGCAGATTTTGAAATTGTACTTCCGATTCCTGAGTCCTTATCGTTTATGTAAATCGTGAACAACAATGGTCCCAGTACCAATCCTTGTGGAAGACCATTTCCCACCTTTTGCCAGTCTGAGTAACTACCTTTAACCCCTACTCTTTGTTTTCTGTTTTTAGCCAGCTTGCTGTCCATTCTGCTACTTGTCCCCTGACTCCACATGCCCTGACCTTAGTCATGAGTCTACTATGCAGTACGTTATCGAGGGACATGGCAGTCGGAGACAGATTTTCTGGCCGGTGTGAGCTGGTGGGCACCCAAGATGCACCATTAGCAGTGTAGGTGCCCGCCATGGTTATGCAAATGATGGAACCTACCACTGATCCCGTATAATCCAGTGGGGTCGGTGCTGTAGGTCCCCAGTGCGCAAGATTCAGGCGTAATTGCTGGGATCATTGCCCATGGACATTTTGGGGACACTAGTCCAACAAGGGTGTCTTTGGGAGAAGGCAGTTCCTTTCTTTATCTCTTTATAAAATGTGACAAATTACAGCGACCAGAATTGTAGGTGCTTCCAATTTCCATTAATTATTGACAAGCAATAGAAAACCACATTGCCTCACTGTAGAGCTTTTGGCCTCAGTATTAACCCCCCACCACGATGGGTGGGAGAGGGTCGGGGGGGGGGGGTGTTAATACTGAAGCCAAAGGCTCTACAGTATTAAACAGTCAAATACACGAAATGTGACCCTATCCCATTTCGCCCGCTGCCTTTTTTACGGCAGCGGATATCAGGACGTCCGAGTATCCCACCGGGGAGAGGCAGGACGGTCATTAACATATTCAAATCAGGCTCCTGTCATGTGATTGGGAGCCCGATTTGGAATTAACGGCTGCTGCACAGTTTTCCTTGCGGTCGGGAAACTCGGCTGTGAAACCAAGGTGAGATTGAGCTATACTTTATCGGGGTGGTTGAAGGTCAGGAGTCCCGATCTTAGTAAAGGCTCAGTGCTCACAGCTGCTTTCTCAGTTACGTCTGGGATACAGTTTGGTGAGAGTACTTGTTGTGAGAGACTTATTTGTAGAGTTTGGAGGTGTTCAGACAGAGAACATCAGGATGGGTGGTGCCATGGCTGCTTTTGATTGGACTTTGCAAAAGGAAGAGAATGAGGACCCTCAGCAGCAAAGGCATATTGTGAAGGGAGCTACAGGTGGCCATCAGAGAGGGGAGAAAAGGGTCGAGCTCGTAGGAGGCACTACCCACCAACAGGGTCTACAGAGGCTCAGCTTTCTTGACCTGTCGGAGGAGCAGTGCTTCCGAATGCTGAGATTGTCACGTCAGGTGATTCCAGACATCTGCAGCCTCCTAGAAGAAGACCTGCTCCCTGCTGGACCTGGTGACCACACATTACCAGTGGATGTGAAAGTCATCACCGCCCTCAATTTCTTTGTCTCCGGTTCGTTCCAGGACACAACCAGAGACATATCGAGGGTCTCGTAGTCGGCTGCACATACATGCATAAGGCAGGTGATGGATGGATTGTTTGCCAGGGCTGGGAGGTATGTAAACTTCCCCTGTGATGAGAATAGACAGAATGAGTATTTGCAAGTCCGTTGTCTGGGCCTGCAGGGACTTGTTAGTGCGCCGTGATTCCAGTTCCATAGAGGAGGCCACTGTCTCAATGGAGCATTGTATCTTCGCAAGGGCCTGTGACACCACTCCACAAATGTTAGAACTGGACTCCTCCATCCTCTGGGACATTGTGGAGAGTGTGCCTGGCAGGACTTCCACTACCTCGTATAGTTGCTGCTGACCATCCAGCATTCTCCTTTTCATTGATGGCCCCCCGGGTTCAGGTGACATCTCTGTCCAGGTGAGCAGAGCTTGGAGAGGACTGCGCCCTCCGACGTGGACTCTCCACAGCTGTCCCTGCCACCACTCTCTGCTCATAAAAACATAGAAAATATGAGCAGGAGTAACCACCTCCCTTTGACATTCAATGGCATTACCATTGCCGAATTCCCCACCATCAACATACTGGGGGTCACCATTCACCAGAAACTTAACTGGACCAGCCATATAAATATTGTGGCTACAAGAGCAGGTCAGAGGCTGGGTATTCTGTGGCGAGTGACTCGCCTCCTGACTCCCCAAAGCCTTTCCACCATCTACAAGGCACAAGTCAGGAGTGTGATGGAATACTCTCCACTTGCCTGGATTAGTGCAGCTACAACAACACTCAAGAAGCTCGACACGATCCAGGACAAAGCAGCCCGCGATTGGCACTCCATCCACCACCCTAAACATTCACTCCCTTCACCACCAGCGCACAGTGGCTGCAGTGTGTACCATCCACAGGATGCATTGCGGCAACTCGCCAAGGCTTCTTCGACAGCACAGCTTCTTCTTCCCAAATCCACGACCTCTACCACCTAGAAGGACAAGACAGCAGGTACATGGGAACAACACCACCTGCACGTTCCCCTCCAAGTCACACACTATCCCGACTTGGAAATATATCGCCGTTCCTTCATCGATGCTGGGTCAAAATCCTGGAACTCCCTTCCTAACAGCACTGTGGGAGAACCTTCACCACACGGACTGCAGTGGTTCAAGAAGGTGGCTCACCACCACCTTCTCAAGGGCAATTAGGGATGGGCAATAAAAGCCGGCCTCGCCAGCGATGCCCACATCCCATGAACGAATTAAAAAAAAATGATCATGGCTGATCCTCAATCTCAATACCATATTCCCGCTCTCTTCCCATACCCCTTGATGCCTTTTGTGTCTAGAAATCTATCTAGCTCCTTCTTAAATATATTCAGTGACTTGGCCTCAACAGCCTTCTGTGGTAGAGAATTCCACAGGTTCACCTCCTTCTGAGTGAAGAAATTTCTCCTCATCTCAGTCCTAAATATCCTACCCCATATCCTGAGACTCTGACCCCTCATTCTGGACCCCCCGGCCAGGGGAAACGTCCTCCCTGCATCCAGTCTGTCTAGCCCTGTCAGAATTTTATATGTTTCAATGAGATCCCCTCTCATTCTCCCAATCTCTCCTCATACGACAGTCCTGCCATCCCAGGAATCAGTCTGGTGAATCTTCGCTGCACTCCCTCTATGGCAAGTATATCCTTTCTTAGGTAAGGAGACCAAAACTGCACACAATACTCCAGGTGTGGTCTCACCAAGGCCCTGTATAACTGCAGTAAGACATTCTTGCTCCTGTACTCAAATCCTCTTGCAATGAAGGCCAACATACCATTTGCCTTCCTAATTGCTTGCTGCACCTGCATGTTTGCTTTCAGTGACTGGTGTACAAGGACACCAGGTCCCTTTCTACATCAACATTTCCCAATCTATCACCATTTAAATAATACTCTACCTTTCTGTTTTTCCTTCTGAAGTGGATAACTTCACATTTATCCACATTATACTGCATCTGACATGTATTTGCCCACTCACTCAACTTGTCTAAATTGCCTTGAAGCCTCTTTTCATCCTCCTCACAACTCACGATCCCACTTAGTTTTGTGTCGTCTTGCTCACTTTTGAACTGTGATTCATCTGGTGACATTCTGCTTAACTATCTAACAGGACCCACTGAAGTGCTCGTATCTGGTGCCTGGTTCGCACGTGTCCTGTGCTGGTGCCTCCTCGGCGGGAATGAGCTCCTCTGAGGAATCCTGCTGTTTACTTCTTGGGCCACCTCCAGCCACGCTTTCTTTGTAGTGGCTGCAGGTTTCTTTTTCCCATCGCTGGGAAACTGGACCTTCTCTCTGGCCCTTACTGCACCCAGCAGTACATCGGGGGATGCCTCATTAAATCTGGGCACAGCCTTTGCCCTCCTTCCTTCCATAACTCTGCATGTACTCCTTCCAACCCAATGTAGCAAACTCCAAACCTCCTCATCCATTGCATCTGTGAACTGGGCCTTTAAATAGTCGATGTGAAATCGCATCATGTGGGTCCGCATCATGCCCACTCACACACAGTGGAGACACGATACCTGGATGTAAAATGATAATGAGGCATCCTCATTAAAATCGGACATTGCCACACGTCCCACAATGTTGCGCATTTGTTACCCGCTATCAGCTCCCACGCACCGCTCCCGTCTCCGCGTTAATATGGAGGCCTTTGTGTTTGTATAGATTTTAAATGATCCTCTTTTAAAGTTGCCTGATCAGATGAGTGTTTTCCAGCATTTTCCCTTTTAAAGTTGTTGCTTTTGACAATTTGTCATGTGCTTGTGCCAGAAAAACAAATGTCTTTTCTGCTAACGCATACATGTAACAGAAAAGAAATCTGAGGTGACAGATCCCTTGAGACTGCAGTCTCGATTTTCGTTCCATTGGTGAGTTTGTGGTGAGGCGTTCCTAATGCCTGCCAATATCTAACTGTCACTAACCTGCCACAATTTCCTCCTCGCAGAACCCTCATTAGCCATGCAGGGCTGTTTGGAGATCTGGCAGCTGCCTTTCATTAGCCGCTGGGAGGGATAGAGGGAAATAAATGGCTGCAGTCAGTTAAAGGATAACATCACTTCCCAGCAACATGGTAGAAGGAGCAACAACCATGGAGGTATCCCTAGCAGGAAGAGCCCCCAGATTTTCCAATGCATCAGTAGAGGTGCTGCTGGCAAAAGTGAGGTTCAGAAGGGACTGTTTAATGGGCACTGAGAGCAAGAGGCTCTAAAGGAGAGTGGTGCAGGCTGTCCAGAGGGTCTGGCAGTGGCAGTCAGTGCAACTTCCACCACCCAAGGACTGCCACACAGCGCAGGAAGAAGTTCAGTGACCTCACAAGGGTGACCAAGTGAGTCAAAGCCGTGGTGCCAATACACATCCTCTACACTCACCACCTTACTTATCGTAATCTTTCTCTCCCTGCACCTGGGTGTCATGGTCAGGGAAACTGGCCTCTGTTAAGGACAATCTCTTCAAGCACTCAAGCACCTCTTTACTCTGAGCCATTCGCTCAACTCAGTTTGCTTTCCACAAGGGCTCCTGATAGTTTTCAAGGACACTTCATTTAAAGGGACAGGGCACCTTCGCCTCTCATAATCATGGCAAGTTTGACCTCATATGGGACAAGTCTGCATGACACTCACAGGGCTGTAACATTGTCTTCTCTCCCTCCAAAGGAAGAAAGGATACCAGTCAGCGCCACAGAAGGACAATGGTAAAAGGGCCACCATTACCGAAAACCCTGAGTCCACAGGAAGAGGAGGCCTTAGACTTAATAGAGAGAGGGACAGGGTAGCTTGTAGGCGAGGGTTGAAGACGAGCTGGCAAGAGAAGGTTGGTAAAGAAAAGGTAGTAGCAAGGGGTTGGCCTAGCACCTTTTGCTACTACAAGTGCCAGGCTGATGGAAGTTGGTCCCTCTGGGACAGCAGCTACCCTGTGACAAGTGTCACTTCAGGTCTCTAAGGGTGCAGAGGAACCATCCCAGATACCCACACTTAACCTCATGCCAATCAGGGAGCCCTTCATAGAATTAGTGGATTAAAAACTAGAGTAAGTTAGCTGGCTCAAAGCATAGTCATGGTGTTAGAAATAGTTGTAGAAAGGGGGAATATATTTTGTTGGCACTTCCTGCAAAATGTTGTTTCAAGTAAAGATAACTTAATCACATATAGTTGTGAGATCATATCTGTGTCTACTTTCAACTTTTGGGAGCTGGATGATGAGAGGGGGAATGTAGATTTCTATCTTATAAGGGACCTTGAAAAAAGTCTCGGAAAGTGAGCGACTTTGTGAGGGAGTCAGTGTGGGAAAACAGGCTGGTGTGAAATTACTTTATTTGGTGAGTCAACCGTTATATGTTGAAAGTTCTAGGTTATAGCTGTGCTCTCCTTGCTCTGGCAGATGGTTGCTGACTCTCCTGTTCCACTTCCTCGTCTTCTTGTGCATCCACTTTGTGGTATGGGGATGCATAACCTTCTTGGCCTGTAGACCCTGGTAAGTGAACGTCTATGTGTTGGGGAGAGATACTTCAGTGATGCCTGACTCTAAGGACCTCCAACCTAACCTCTTGCATGAGTTCATCCTCCTCTTCATAACATCAAAATAAATATATTCTCGATGAGAATTGCATATTTAGAGTGTAAATTGGTACTTTGAGGAGGGCTGATCAAAAGCAGCTACAAAGTCTTGGCTCAGCCCCCTCCGTACTAAAAAGATAACCATGTGGGCAAAGAAACAGCAATATTTATTGGCATTACACAAAAGGACCTCCTGAATGTGGTATCTGCCTCAGGGATACCTTGCAGCAGCTGTTGCTGCTCCTGAAATAGTGGCGGTAATTATTTGGGGTGGCTTTGGGATGGAAATGGGCTGGAGGGCATTAGCCACATCCCCTTGACCCTATTTAAACGTGGAGGAATGAACTTGTGGTGGTTGTTGAAGGTAACTGGCAGTTTCTTGGGAGAAAAATTCAGGTGCAATTATTTGTGGCAGATTTGAAACAATGGTCTTTAAGAATGCATTTATAGGAACATAGGAACAGGAGTAGGCCATTCAGCCCCTCGAGCCTGCTCTGCCATTTGATAAAATCTTGGCTAATCTGTGATCTAACTCCATATACCTGCCTTTGGCCCATATCCCTTAATACCTTTGGTTGCCAAAAAGCTATCTATCTCAGATTTAAATTTAGCAATTGAGCTAGTATCAATTGCCGTTTGCGGAAGATAGTTCCAAACTTCTACCACCCTTTGTGTGTATAAGTGTTTTCTAATCTCACTCCTGAAAGGTCTGGCTCTAATTTTTAGACTGTGCCCCCTACTCCTAGAATCCCCAACCAGCGGAAATAGTTTCTCTATCCACCCTATATGTTCCCCTTAATATCTTATAAACTTCGATCGGATCACCCCTTAACCTTCTAAACTCTAGAGAATACAACCCCAATTTGTGTAATCTCTCCTCGTAACTTAACCCTTGAAGTCTGGGTATCATTCTAGTAAACCTACGTTGCACCCCCTCCAAGGCCAATATGTCCTTCCGAAGGTGCGGTGCCCAGAACTGCTCACAGTACTTCAGGTGCAGTCTAACCAGGGTTTTGTATAGCTGCAGCATAACTTCTGCCCCCTTGTACTCCAGTCCTCTAGATATAAAGGCCAGCATTCCATTAGCCTTATTGATTATTTTCTGCACCTGTTCATGACACTTCAATGATCTATGTACCTAAACCCCTAAGTCCCTTTGGACATCCACTGTTTTTAACTTTTTACCATTCAGGAAGTACTCTGTTCTATCCTTTTTTGGCCCAAAGTGGATGACCTCACATTTGCCTACAATGAATTACATTTGCCACAGTTTTGTCCATTCACCTAATCTATCAATATCCCTTTGTAATTTTCCTCTGTTTATCTCCTCAAATCTGTCCAAAGGTGGGTGGTAATTCAGAGGAAAATCCAGGCCTGTATGTTCTGAGCATTTTTTAACTGGACCAGTTGTGCACCCTCTGCCCTCAACAATGGAGTTAGCGGCTTAATGAGCAGACAGTACTTGTGCCACAAAGGACCTTGAGTTCTCCTTTGTGAGAAATCCTGCTCTTCATTGAAGTGTCTAATTATACGGAAAGAAAAATGAACTTGAAAATGCTTTTTAAAGGGCAAATGATCAAATTGTTCTACAGTGCAAACGCAGGGGGGCAGTTAAAACTGAGCAGATTAGTACTTGCTCAGAACTCGTCCCTTTCTCGCCGCTTGCGATTGTAAACTACGGGATTCCGCAGGTGCTGAGGTGTCCACCTAAAGTAGGCAGGATCATGATATTATGCAAATCGGGGTCTTATTATGTCAATAGGACCCCAATTGGATTTTAACCTGGGCCTGGGTGGAGAAGCCACCCCAGCTTTTCCGCCAAGAGAAAGCAGATCAGCAACAGGCAGGAAGGACGAAGAGGCCCGATAGGTAAATCAACAAATTTCCTTTGTGGGCCAGCAGCAGCAGGTGACCAAGGGCCTCACATATTTTGACAGACGGCAGACGCTCTGCACCCTCCTCCCACCCGGAACAGAAGGGAAATGGAACAACAGCATTTAAATGAGGCCCGGCCGTTAAGATTGCTGTAAGCGTTCTGCTGCCGGCCGCAGGCGGGAAATTAATTTGCTGGAGCGGTTTTCCGCGGGAAGCCCTCTCCAAGATAAAATTCCCTCCCATTGAGATGCTGTGTTATGTAAGGAGTTCTATGTCATTACAAGTTACTATCCTTGATTGCTGCTACAGGGAGCTGATTAAAACAATCAACATAAGATAGATCCTCTCTCTCAAAATCAAATCAAAATACTGCAGATGCTGGAAATCTGAAATAAAAACAGAAAATGCTGGAGAAGCTCAGCAAGTCAGGCAGCACCTGGAGAAAGAAACAGAGTTAATGTTTCAGGTCGAAGACCTTTTGTCAGAACTGGAAGATGTTAAAAGAGTTAACGTTTTTGAGCAAGTACAGAGCCAGGGAAAGGGGGGGGTGGTGCGGAAGGGAGGGGAGGAAAGAACAAAAGGGAAGGTCTGTGATTGGGTAGAGGGCATGACTGATTAAATGACAAAAGGGATGACGGGGCAAGGAAAGTGGTAATGGGACAGGTTAAGAAACAAAAGATTGATCAGGAGTAGCTGCAAATGGCAGCAGCAGAACCATTACCAGCACTAGCTGACCGAAAAAATGGGAGCAGTGGTTATGATCTGAAGTTATTGAAATCAATGTTGCGTCCGGACGGTTGTAAAGTGCCTAAGCGAAAGATGAGGTGCTGTTCCTCGAGCTTACGTTGAGCTTCATTGGAACAGTGTAAGAGGCCGAGGACAGAGAGGTCAGAGTAAGAGTGGGAAGGGGAATTAAAATGGCAAGCGACCGGCAGGTCAGGTCACGCTTGCAGACAGAGCAGAGGTGTTCAGCAGCAAAGCAATCACCCAGTTTGCGTTTGGTCTCCCCAGTGTAGAGAAGACCGCATTGTGTGCAGCGGACACAGCATACTAAATTGAAAGAAATATAGGTAAACTGCTGTTTCACCTGGAAGGAGTGTTTGGGGCCCTGGACGGTGGGAAGGGAGGAGGTTAAAGGGCAGGTGTTGTATCTTCTGTGCTCGGACTGGAAGGTGCCGTGGAGGGAGAGCGGGTGTTGGGGGGGATGGAAGAGTGGACCAGGGTGTCGCGGAGGGAGCGGTCCCTTCTCTCTCTCTCTCCTTCTCCCCCATGTCTATCTTTGCTCTCTCTCTCTCCTTCCCCCCATGTCTATCTTTGCTCTCTCTCTCTCCTTCTCCCCATGTCTATCTTTGCTCTCTCTCTCTTTCCTTCTCCCCAATGTCTATCTTTTCTCTCTCTCTCTCCTTCTTCCCCATGTCTATCTTTGCTCTCTCTCTTTCCTTCTCCCCATGTCTATCTTTGCTCTCTCTCTTTCCTTCTCCCCATGTCTATCTTTGCTCTCTCTCTCTCCTCCCCATGTCTATCTTTGCTCTCTCTCTCTCCTTCTCCCCAATGTCTATCTTTGCTCTCTCTCTCTCCTTCTCCCCAATGTCTATTTTTGCTCTCTCTCTTTCCTTCTCCCCACTGTCTATCTTTTCTCTCTCTCTTTCCTTCTCCCCAATGTCTATTTTTGCTCTCTCTCTTTCCTTCTCCCCAATGTCTATCTTTTCTCTCTCTCTTTCCTTCTCCCCAATGTCTATTTTTGCTCTCTCTCTTTCCTTCTCCCCAATGTCTATCTTTGCTCTCTCTCTTTCCTTCTCCCCAATGTCTATCTTTGCTCTCTCTCTTTCCTTCTCCCCAATGTCTATCTTTTCTCTCTCTCTTTCCTTCTCCCCAATGTCTATTTTTGCTCTCTCTCTCTCCTTCTCCCCAATGTCTATCTTTGCTCTCTCTCTTTCCTTCTCCCCAATGTCTATCTTTGCTCTCTCTCTTTCCTTCTCCCCAATGTCTATCTTTGCTCTCTCTCTCTCCTTCTCCCCAATGTCTATCTTTGCTCTCTCTCTTTCCTTCTCCCCATGTCTATCTTTGCTCTCTCTCTTTCCTTCTCCCCCATGTCTATCTTTGCTCTCTCTCTCTCCTTCTCCCCATGTCTAACTTTGCTATCTCACTTTCCTTCTCCCCCATATCTATCTTTGCTCTCTTTCTCTCTCTCTCTTTTCTCTTTACTTTCCTCTTTCTCCCTCTCTGTTCTGTTTCTATTGAAGTTTATTAATAAATTACTAAATTGTGATGTTGATATTACTTGTACCTAAAATCTTACACCAGTATCATTTAGCTTAGAGATGCAAATTTCACTGTCTGTGGTACTGGACTCTCCAGCGATGCTACCATAGCTTTAAAAATAACATAAATTACTGAATGATTTATAAAGCATTGAAAATTCATTTTTATCTACACCACTCACTTAACAGTAAATTAACACTGAATGCCCTGTAAAACAGAAATGACAGCTAATGGTGGAGTTACAGAGAAAAATTATTAGCCTTATCACCAAATTCAGACAAGGTGGCAGGGATATAATTTTGTGTGGTAAACCAGCTATGTTTTTCCTATATTGCTGCTTTGGAAAAAAAGAGGGAACTATGTTATTAATGTGACATGTAAAAGTGTTTATAATAGAGTTGTCAAAAGTACGATGCTGCAAAGGTGATTAAATATAACCCCATTGTTTCATAAAGGCAAGGAAAATTACTGGAGTGCAGGGTATGCATTCAGCTCTCTAGTCTTGTAATGAAAATAGAAAATGCTGGAAGTACACAGTAGGCCCAGTCAGCATCTGAAAAGACAGGTTAACTTTTTAAGTACAGAACCTTCATCAGAGCTGAGTTATAAAGGTGCAGAATATGTTTATTTTTACTTTTACACTATTGTATTTCCTTCAGGATGTTGATGAAATGGGCCTTTGAAAATAAAAAAAACAGATTATAGTCCTCGCAAAGCAGTTGATGTTGAAATGATTAACTCTTTAAATATTTGATTGGGAATGGGATTGGTGGTTACAGGGGTAGACTGAAATGGCCAAAGAAAAAAGAAAGAACAAACATGCATTGATATAGCACCTTTCATGTCCTCAGTAAGTCCCAAAGTGCTTTGCAATCAATTAAGTACTTTTTGAAGTATAGTCACCTGATGCATGGCAGCCAATTTGTGCACAGCAAGTCTCACAAACAATATTAAGATAAATGACCAGATAATCAGCTTTAATGCTGGTTGAGGGATAAATATTAGCCAGGACATTGGGAAAACTCCCCTGTACTTCTTCAAATAGTGCCATGGGATCTTGGACGAGGACTCGATTTAACATCTCATCTGAAAGATGGCATCTCTGAACATTTTTTTTATTCGTTCAAGGGATGTGGGTGTCGCTGGCAAGGCCAGCATTTATTGCTCATCCCTAATTGCCCTTGAGTGCTCCTCCAGTACCACACTGAAGCGCAGCCTGAGTGCTGCTTCAGGTGTCAGTCTTAGCTCAGTGGTAGCACTTTTGCCTCTGAGTCAGAAGGTTGCAAGTTCAAGTCCCATTCCAGAGACGAGAGCACATAATCTAGGCTGATACTCCAATGCAGCACTGAGAGAGTGCTGCGCTGTCGGAGGTGCTTTCTTTTGAATGAGACGTTAAACCAAGGTCCCGTTTGCCCTGTCAGGTTTTTTTTTATTTGTTCATGGGACATGGGCATCGCTGGCAACGCCAGCATTTATTGCCCATCCCTAATTGCCCTTGAGAAGGTGGTGGTGAGCTGCCTTCTTGAACCGCTGCAGTCCGTGTGGTGAAGGTTCTCCCACAGTGCTGTTAGGTAGGGAGTTCCAGGATTTTGACCCAGCGCCGATGAAGGAAAGGCGATATATTTCCAAGTCGGGATGGTGTGTGACTTGGAGGGGAACGTGCAGGTGGTGTTGTTCCCATGTGCCTGCTGCCCTTGACCTTCTAGGTGGTAGAGGTCGCGGGTTTGGGAGGTGCTGTCGAAGAAGCCTTGCCGAATTGCTGCAGTGCATCCTGTGGATGGTACACACTGCAACCAAGGTGAATGTATAAGGTCCCATGGTATTATTCAAAGAAAAATAGGGAATTCTCCTGTTGTCCTGGCCATTATTTATCCCTCAACCAACATCACTAAAACAGTTTAATTAGTCATTTATCTCATTGTTGAGTACAAATTGGCTGCCACATTTCTCTACATTACAACAATGATTACACTTCAAAAGTACTTCATTGGTTGTAAAGCTCTTTCAGACGTCCTGAAGTTGTGAAAGGCCCTATATAAATGCAAGTTCTTTCTTTCTTTAAACTATGTGCTCAAGTCTGCGGAGTGAGAGTGCTACCATTGATCCAAGGATGACACCTACTCATGGGCAAAATGAACTGGATTTTCCTCCATTATACTGCCTGAAATTGGGCAATACAATGTTGTTGAGCAGGGCGAATGTGGCAGCGATACTACCTCATGGTCATTGCCTCAGAAAACGCTGCTGCACATCTTCCTCCCACCCCAGCAGGGATCTCAGCTTGATCACGATGCCACATTTAAATGATGGTGGGGTAGGGGTGGCGGCCTTTCCGCAGAAATAATGCCAACCAGATAAGACTAGAAGAAGGATGGCAGTACTTGCTGGGGCTGTGGCAAGAAGGGCGCCAAAGGCAGAGAGTGAGGGAGAGGACTTACTCCTGGCCACCTCTCCCTCTTGTATTTGCTCCTTCTGGCCGGTTCCTTTACATTGGCTCTTCCACTTGAGACAATTAAGAATTTAATTTTCATGGGCTTTCTGCCCCCTTTAGCGGTGGATCCTCTCCCTGCTTGTTGCAGTGAGTGTGTCACTGCAGCACCACCAGATTTCCCTCGTTGGCATTGGCCCCCTCCCTCCGTAGAGAAAAGTTCCTGCCTGCATGTGGAATGACCTCCTACCCAGGAAAATAGGTTGGGGTGATGGGGCTGGGGCAGCAGACAAAAGTCTCACCTCAACCCACCTCTGGTGGTGAAACCGCTCTGGGGGAATATCTAGCCCAATAGATCTGGTGCTGCTGAATGCTGAATGCTGGTTGTCCATAGAGTGTTGCGGATCAGAGTTGAATCGTGGAGTTACGAGGATGGATGAACAATCTCGAGTTTTGCTCAATTACTTTTGGGGAAATATAAATTAAATGGGTGGAATAGAGTTCATAATAGGGTAGATTGCACATGGTTTGTGGGCTGTGGAATGGGCTGTATTGGGCCAAATGGTCTTTTCTCATTCCATGCTTTATGTAACCTTCCATAAATATTAAAATAAATTGGAGAAAATTAATCACTTGAGTTTTTTTTCCCTTCCCCTCCCAGTCGGGGTCTTGTATCACTCATCATTCTCTGACTGAGAAGGGTAGCAGCCAGTGCTGCTCGTACTGGTTTGGAGGCAGCTGCCAGCTGATGCATGAAAGTAGATGCCGTGCGTCTTGACTAGCAATCTCTTTGGCCCCGATTTGAACTGTCCCCACTGGCAGAAAGTGGGCGGAGGGACCGGCTTCCTTCCCGGCATGTCCCCATATTAATCTGCTCGTTTGAGCAGGCAAGCAGGACACCTGTAGGAATCCCTTCTGTATTGTGTTGCCTTGTCCTGCAAACATAGGGGTAGTGTTGAGATGTTGAAATGTCAGGAGCACATAGAGTGACCTCCAAGTGTCCATCTAGCAACCCACCATGGCGGTGAGTACAGAACATATGGCATGCATACTTAGCCCATCTACTGCTGGGTAGCCTTAATTTAGATGATTTCTTCAGATCCAAAGACACTTTTCGAGTTTGGCAACAGGCCCTCTGGGTGGTTGACACGACATTTATCAGTTGCACCACCTTCCGCTAGACACTCTGGACCACTGTCTTGTGGGGAGGATACCCCAGAGTTCCTAAACTGTTGCATGTATGAACCTGGGTATTCTGGCTTTGACTCTGTTCCATCATATTTACAGACAAGCCATTGTTGGTGCCAAATATTCCCTACCCTGTGACAGACTCCCAATAAATAGCTCCAGCAGAACTGGATACCCTGTCCCCACGTAAGCCCACCCCCCATACCCCACCACCACCACCTCAATCTATGAGCCTCCTGTAACTGGGTGATTGAATGTTGGGAACTCATTTTGAATACATAATTAGCCCCCAAAAATAGAACTTAGAGTAGAAATGACTGTTCTTAAATCACCCGAATGCAAAGGCCCCAGCACACTGTTTTTGCACCTCAGAAGTGCAAGTTGGAAGATCTGCCTAATAATCTTGCTTTCTCTTTTTAAATTTTAAACCAATTTTCCTATTTTTCCAACATAGGAACAAGAGTAGGCCATTCAGCCCCTCGAGCCTGTTCTGCCATTCAGTTAGATCATGGCTGATCTGTATCTCAACTCCATCTATCCGCCTTGGTTTCATAACCCTTAATACCCTTGCCTAACAAAAATCTATCAATCTCAGTTTTGAAATTTTTAATTGACCTAGCCTCAACAGCTTTTTGGGGAAGATAGATCCAATTTCCACTATCCTTTGCATGAAGAAGTGCTTCCTGCCATCACCCCTGCACGGCTTAGCTCTAATTTCAATTTTATAGCCCCTTGTTCTAGTCTCCCCCACCAGGCAAAATAGTTTCTCTCCATCTACCCTATCAACTTCATTAATCATAGAAAATATGAGCAAGAGTAGGCCATTCGGCCCTTCAGGCCTGCTCTGCCATTTAAAATGATCATGGCTGATCGTCTAACTCAGTACCCTGTTCCCGCTTTTTCCCCATATCCCTTGATCCCTTTAGCATTAAGAAATATATCTATCTCCTTCTTGAATACATCTAATGACTTGGCCTCCACTGCCTTCTGTGGTAGAGAATTCCACAGGTTCACCACCCTCTGAGTGAAGAAATTTCTCTTCATCTTGGTTCTAAATGGCATACCCCGTATCCTGAGACTGTGACTCCTGGTTCTGGACTCCCCATCCATCGGGAACATCCTCCCTGCATCTAGTCTGTCTAGTCCTGTTAGAATTTTATATGTTTCGATGAGATCACCTCTCATTCTTCTAAACTCTAGTGAATATAGGCCTAGTCGACCCAATCTCTCCTCATACGTCAGTCCTGCCATCCCAGGAATCAGTCTGGTAAACCTTTGTTGCACTCCCTCCATGGCAAGGACATCCCTCCTCAGATAAGGAGACCAAAACTGCACACAATACTCCAGATGTGGTCTCACCAAGGCCCTGTACAACTGCAGTAAGACATCCCTGTTCCTGTACTCAAATCCTCTTGCAATGAACGCCAACATACCATTCGCCTTCCTAACTGCTTGCTTTCAGCGACTTGTGTACAAGGACACCCAGGTCTCGTTGCACCTCCCCTTTTCCCAATCTATCACCATTCAGATAATAATCTGTCTTTCTGTTTTTACAACCAAAGTGGATACCCTCACATTTATCCACGTCATACTGCATCTGCCATGTTCTTGCCCACTCACCTAACTTGTCTAAATCACATTGGAGCCTCTTTGCATCCTCCTCACAGCTCACGTTCCATCCCAGCTTTGTGTCATCTGAAAACTTGGAAATGTTACATTCCGTTCCCTCATCCAAATCATTGATATATATTGTGAATAGCTGGGGCTCAAGCACTGATCCCTGCGGTACCCCACTAGTCACTGCCTGCCACCCGGAAAAAGACCCGTTTATTCCTACTCTCTGCTTCCTGTCTGTCAACCAATTCTCAATCCATGCCAGTATATTCCCCCCAATCCCATGTGCTTTAATTTTGCACACTAACCTCTTGTGTGGGACCTTATCAAAAGTCTTCTGAAAATCCAAGTACACCACATCCACTGGTTCTCCCCTATCTATTCTACGAGTTTCATCCTCAAAAAACTCCAGTAGATTTGTTAAGCATGATTTCCCTTTCATAAATCCATGCTGACTTTGTCCAATCCCGTTAATGCCTTCCAAGTGTTCTGTTATCACATCCTTTATAATAGACTCTAGCATTTTCCCCACCACTGATGTTAGGCTAACTGGTCTGTAATTCCCTGTTTTTTCTCTTCCTCCTTTTTTAAATAGTGGGGTTACATTTTCCACCCTCCAATCTGTAGGAACTGTTCCAGAGTCTACAGAATTTTGGAAGATGACCACCAAAGCATCCACTATTTCCAGGGCCACTTCCTTTAGTACTCTGGGATGTAGATTATCAGGCCCTGGGGATTTGTCAGCCTTTAGCCCCATTAATTTCCCTAGCACTACTTTTTTTATTAACACCGGTTTCCTTCAGTTCCTCCCTCTCACTAGACCCTTGGTTCCCTAACATTTCTGGCAGGTTATTTGTGTCCTTTGTGAAGGCAGAACCAAAGTATGTGTTTAATTGTTCTGCTATTTCTTCGTTCCCCATTATAATTTCCCCCAATCATCTTAAACACCTCAATTAGATCACTCCTTAATCTTCTATGCTCAAGGGAATACAAGCCTAGTCTATGCAACCTGTTCTCATGATTTAACCCTTTTAACCCCAGTATCATTCTGGTGAATCTGCGCTGCACCCCCTCCAAGGCCAATATATCCTTCCTGTGTGCGGTGCCCAGAACTGAACAAAGTACTCTAAATGGGGTCTAACCAAAGCTCTGTCCAGCTGTAACATAACTTCATCCCCTTTGTATTCCAGACTCCTTGAGATAAGAGCTAACATTCCATTAGCTTCTTAAATTATTTTTTGTACCTGTCCATTAGCTTTTAGTGATTTCTATATTTGGACCCCTAAACCTCTCTGCTCCTCCACAGTTCCTAGCTTCTCAACACTTAGAAAATACTCTGATTAATCTTTCATAGGTCCAAAGTGGATGACCTCACACTTCCCCACACTGAACTCCATCTGCCACAGTTTTGCCATTCATTTAATCTATCAATGTCTCTTTGCAACTTTCTGCTCCCATCCACACTATTTACTGTGCCACCTAACTTGGTGTCATTAGCAAACTTGGATATATGGCTCTATTCCTTCATCTAAGTCATTGATAAATATAGTGAAAAACTGAGGCCCCAGTATAGATCCCTGGGTGACACCACTAGTCACATCCTGCCAATTTGAGTACTTACCCATTATCCATACTCTCTGCCTCCGACCTCCTAACCAATTCCTAACATGTCAATAGGTTGCCTCCAATTCCATATGCTCTCATTTTTGTTAACAGTCTCTTATGTGGAACCTTATTGAATGCCTTCTGGAAGTCCATATAAATAACATCCATTGACACTCCCTTATCCACGTTAGTTACCTCCTCAAAAAATTCAACTATGTTCGTTAGACATGACTTATCCATTACAAATCCATGCTGGCTCTGTCTGATCAAATCATGTTTGTCCAAGTGCTCAGTCACTCTGTTCCTAATAATAGATTCTAGTAACTTCCCCAAAACAGACGTTAGCCTAATAGGCCTATAATTTCCTACTTTATCTCTCTTACCCTTCTTAAATAGTGGAGTGACATTAGCAATTTTCCAATCTGAAGGGGACAATTCCGGAATCGATAGTGTTAGACATAATGCTGCTCTCTCTGCTGCAGCTAATGTTGCCAACACTGGTTGAGCGTATTCCTGGAATTTTCATCACATGACCACCCACCTCCAACTTTCCTGCCCAGTCACACAGCCCTTTTTCCCCATCTCCAATATTTTTATAACTAATAAATGAAAGCATTCACAGTAAATGAAAAAAACACACAATTTTCTTTAACGCCCCTATGATCTTTCTCCCGGGTTGCCCGCAGCAGAGCCCAGGAGATTAATCTTCAATTCCTGGATACTCCAGGACAATCCTGGAGAGTTGAAAACCCTTGCTGCACCCTTTGGAATGCAGTCACTGGTAGTAGTTCACTAATATTTGACAACGTGCCTTGAATCAAATACAGATATGTGGGAGTGTGCATTTGTGGAAAAAAACAGTCAATTGCTGGTCAATTTAGAGAAAAAGGTTGTTTTATCATATCAATTAAAATATTTTAAAACCTTATCTTCAATCCCTGATATTTATTAAGAGCACAAATCTTCTGGTGACACATCTTCAACAGTCCGTCATGTCTCTTTGCTCCCAGGGGGTCAGGGTCAGGGACGGGGTCAAATCTTCTGTCTCAAAATGTTCACGGTGTTGAGTATGTTTGTATAATAGGGCTCATTTCCTGACTATATAAAAGGTTGGAAATATGTGGGTTGCACATGCCCGAATTTCTGACTGGTGCTCGCAGTGGGCAGGATTCCTTGCTGGGAGGACGAAATCAGAAAATTACCTCTAATTTGTTTCTTTCCTATTTATTTAATAACATTCTGCAAAGTCACCCCTTCAGTGATACTGCTGCCTCGGCTGCTCTGGGTCCTGTTACTCACGGGTTGAAGCCGAGATATTGCAACATGTCACTAATGGTGAAAATCAATTTCCAGCAATGGCAATTGCAATATTCAGTGAGTGTGCCATTACTGCTTCTGACAGGAGTATCAAGAACCACACATTTCATACAGTACTTCACATTCCCAGCAAAAATATCACTTTTTATTCCCCTGCTGCACCTTCCCATTTCATTTCTATCAATTGTTTGCCTTTGGTAGATTTATTTCCCTAAGTGGTAGTTTAAGATGATGGATGTTGTCCAATAATAGATTTTAATAGTCAGAAAATCAGAAGAAGTGTGAATCAGCTGTGCTGACCTCCATGCCAAGTTCTTCCATTCACATTCCTGTTAAGTGACATTCTAAGCTGGAACGGAGTCTTGCAATTTTGGGGCTTGTAAATGAAGTAAAAAACAAAGCATCTGCTTCCTTTTTCTTTAATCCTTTCTGTCATCACTTGGTAATAAGCTCTCACAAAACAGAGAAGCTACATTTTGCACATAACAACATCAATGAATTTGGTCACCATGAATCATTAAAAGTGTGTTTGCCTCATAACGCACATTGTGCTCCACACAGCAATCCAGTTTGAGAGGACCCTGTGGGACTTCCACCCATTGCCAAATCCGTTCCAAATCACAGGCACAAGGTTACATAACTGGGGGCGGGTGCCCACGCCTGTAGCTGTGCAACAGGTGTGTCCGTTCCGCTGAGGTAGTCAATTGTCAGTGCGGCATCCTGCTGCTTCAAAAGGGAGAATCAGAAGCTGAAGATAAAGAATCTGCTTTTTTCATGAATGCTCCGCAAGAACGTCGGTTAACGTAACAGATCTCTCTGTGGTGGATTACTGTTGCGCTTGGAACTGTTGGGGCCTTGCCTTTGCCCGGAGCAGGACTTGTTCTCAGCAGATGGGACTATTGGGCACTTTGCTTGGAATTCCTGAGGAACCTCGGGAACATCCTCATATGCTCCCAAACTGGATATAATGGGGATGGGCAGAAAAAGTATCCTTCCACTTCACCCCCAACCCCCCCATGGGCACAATTTGCCGGCTAAGTTATAAGGGGACAGAAACCCGCTGGATCTGGGTTCTGCTACTAATTGTGGCTCCCCTGTTGCGATTGCACCACAATTGCGCCCTTCCCAGATATCACAATTTCAGGACTTGAATCTTTAAGAAGGGATGTCCAAGGTGTGGCCCACAAGCTCCGATTAGCCACCCCTCAAAGCCCTCATCGAGTTATTTTCCATTTGCACCCTTTGTGCACTTAAGTTTGTTTCTTCTGTTGTTAGTTTCATATTTTTGAACTTGACTGACCTGGAGGATTGAAATTATATGTGCTCCCTCATTGGTGGGAGCAGGCAACCAGCCAATTGAGTGTCAGTGGACACACACTGTTGCCAACAATTGCAAATTTTTAGAAGTAGTTTGTCTAAATTTTTGTGGGCCATATGGGAAATTTATGACAGTTTTCTACATGCTTAATTTTCTCATATAAATCGTGAATGTTAATAAATAATTCAACAATTAGGAGATCGTGAGTGAATTGCAAGTATTGGCAGCGCTGAGTTACAAACTGTTTTGTGTAATAATTCTGCATTTGAAAGTTCAAAGTGTGACTTGCCAGGTTATTCACTGTCTATTTCTAAATCTCTCAGCATTGCCAAAGAGAAGTGAGCTTCTACATAACCAAAAACACCAGATACCCTATTTAGACTCTGCTTGGAAACCTTGTCAAGTGAAAATGGTGGGCAGCGATTCCAAAAAAATGGAAATAGGTTCAGTGTCTTTGAATACAAGTGGGCAAATTGGTGCCTTTTTGTGGAATAAAAGGGTAACATGCTTTGTATTGTGCGTCATGAAACTATGCACAATGTTAAAAGAATACGATTTTTAGGCTAAATTGCAACAGTTCAAAAGCCAGCTGGTTCGTGTGCGCTGTTGCACTTCTTTTCATGCACTTCCCTTGAAAAGGAGTTACAAAGGCCAATTAACTGTAGCCATTACACTTCAAGGTTGAGAGCTGAGGCAAGTGAGTTTGCTAACTGCTTCCATGACTGATTGCTAGAGCTAAAGGTGTTTCAAAATCCTTTTGCTGTCAATGTTGAGAGTCCCCAATCAGAGATTCAAATGGAACTAATCAAGTTTCAGTGCAGTAATTGACTGAAAATTGAGTATGACACATTGGGTATGCTGCGTATCCTAACTCGCACCAAGTCTCACTCGCCCATCACTCCTGTGCTCGCTGACCTACATTGGCTCCAGGTCGAGCAACGCCTCGATTTTAAAATTCTCATCCTTCTGTTCAAATCGCTCCGTGGCCTCGCCCCTCCCTATCTCTGTAACCTTCTCTAGCTCTACAACCCTCCGAGATTGCTGTGCTCCTCTAATTCTGTCCTCTTGCGCATCCCCGATTTCCTTCACATTGGCGACCCTAAGCTCCAGAATTCCATCCCTAAACCTCTCTGCCTCTCGACCTCTCTCTCCTTCTTCAGTCGCTCCTTAAAACCCACCTTTGTCCTAATGTTTCTATGTGGCTCGCTGTCAAATTTTGACCGATAACACTCCTGTGAAGCACCTTGGGACATTTTACCACGTTAAAAGCACTGTATAAATGCAAGTTGTTGTTGTTATGCTATCGTAGTTTGTCGGAGGAGGTAGTATCATGCCCAGTGCACATTGTATGCGTGTGAAAAAGAATGAACTTGCAGAAGAACATATGCAGGACATCCTCCACTTGTTGATGACAAAGCTGTCACCACAAATAAAAGTTCCGGTGAAATACAAACAAGCCGAATGAGAAACTGAAAGTACTGTGTGAATAATGATTCTCCAACAAATGTAATGATGTTCTGTTGTAAATATAAAACCCAGACCTAGAAATCAGATAGCGACCGAAAACGGGCATGGGAGGGGCGGGACGCGGAGTACCTGCAACGCTACCCTCCCCCATTACCCTGCACTGTCCTGCAATTACTGCATCACACTCCACTAAACATTCTTCTCCTCCTGCTCACATGCTCAGCATTCCTCTACCTCCTCTACCAATATGACAGTCGTGCTGAAAACGGGCGCTACGTGGTCCAATTTCGAGGCCTTTATATCTCATTCTAACTTGTTCCCACTGCATTGTGAGTATAAATCCATGAAATACGAGGCAGTACCGCCACTGGCCTTCGTTTTAATATTTTCAAAATTAGATGCATGGGGTCTCAGTGAGCGGATCGCAGGAAGGGCCAAATCACGTTTGGAAATTTGAGTGATTCACTTGTAGGGGGTGGGGGGAAACTGGTGAAAATGGCTTCTGCCCCAATTTGGTAACTAGTCAAGTGAATTGCCCCCATTTTAGGCCCCATAAATTCTGAAAACAGTGTGGAATTTCAGGACCTGTGTGTTTAGTGGATGAAAAATTAAGTAAAGTGGTTTAGAAAGTAAAACATTTAGGGTAGAGTTCAGATTATCTATTTGGTGTCCATGGACCCTAGGGCAGGTGTGTTCCAAGTTTTTGTCTTTGTGGGCCGGACAAGTGTGTGCCATGAATCCTTCAGGGCCACATATATAGGTGGAATTTCCTGTGTATTTGCATCCAGAGACTCATATAATAGGGGCGTAAACTCGGGTGCAAATGAATTATGCACATAATTACATGACGCCCAAATTTCCTCGCTCTTTTACGCCCGTTTATCAATCCCTGCACTCAAACACATCTCGGCTCATTATAATGGCTCCGCTCCCCAGGGTAAGAATCCTGATGTGAATTTCCTGCAATTACACTGGTTCAACATGGGTGTAAATTTAAGCCCAGAATTTTAGGCGCAGCAGGAAATAATCATTTTTCTGGTGTTTTATTGCTGCTTTTTGAATTTAAAAAAAAATAATTATCCTCACTGAGACCTGCACAGTATTTTCTGTTTCTTTGAATGGATTTTTATGGCATCAGTATAAGTCACTTTAAAAATTGAAAAGCTTCCATGATTGCAGGTTCTTAAACAAGCTGTGCCTAATGTGCATGAATGATGGTTAAATGACTTGAAACTTTAATTTTCATACTTAAAGAATATGGTGTGAGTTCAACGTTTCCTCAGGCCCCAATTGTTTACGCTAATTTTCACTTGTTAACGCCCATTTTTATGTTAATGATATTGACAGGAAATTTGGGTGTAAATAGAAATCGGCAAAATAGGCGCACAAATGGGCATCATTTTGGGTGTAACTTCCCAATTACACCCCCAAAAGAAATTCCATTCCATAAAGTTTAACTCAAAGATCCCAATAATTTGCATATACCTCAAACTGCAAATACTAACATATGTTAGTGTTCCGATTAAGGATTTATCAACTAATGAGGCAATAGGGCTAAGAACAGCTCATTCCAAAGATCCAGGCATATTTAAAAATTTCAAACAGGACAAACCAGTGAATAAAAATATAAGCACAAAAAGGACTAAGTCGTCTGGGCTACGAGGGCCAGATTATCAGGACTCAGAAACCACATCTGCCCGAGGCCGCAGATTGGACGTCGCTGCCTGAGAAGATTGATGAGGAAATCGTGGGGGTCTGCGAGTTCATCAGATTTTCTGTCTGTCAGATTTCTGTATTTTTCTGTTTTTATTGACTTACAAGCATTTTATATCTGTTACTGTATACAAGACTAATAAAATGTGTTTTCTGCAATAATAACACTTTCGTCCTTTGGAACACTGCTATTGAGAAATTAGGACAGAGGATCCCTTGGAGTGAGTCAATAATTGCAAGAACTCCCCTGTACTGAAAAGATTGAACAGCATTGGGGTAGAGTGTTCAGTTGGCGGTCTCAATTTATGTTAAAATATGAGAGATTATTTTACAAATTTACACTTCTGGCATGGAGCTCCGTCTACTGGGAGCGCATATTGAGAATTCATAAAATTTATCCAGTAATCTATTCAAGAATCTTTTGAATTACAAATGTATATGTTTTCAAATCACTCCATAGCCTCGCCCATCCCTATCTCTATGACCTCCTCCAGCCCTACAACCCTCCACAATTTCTGTGCTCCTCCAATTCTGGCCTTGTGCGCATCCCCGATTTTAATCACTCCAACTTTGGCGGCCGTGTCTTCAGCGGCCAAGGTCCTAAGCTCTTGAATTCCCTCCCTAAACCTCGCAGCCTCTCTACATCTCTCTCCTCCTCTAAGATGCTCCTTAAAACCTACCTCTTTGACCAAGTTTTTGGTCGCCTGTCCTAATATCTCCTTATGTGGCTCGGTGTCAAATTTTGTTTGTTAACGCTCCTGTGAAGGGCCTTGGGTTGTTTTACTACGTTAAAGGAGCAATTTAAATGCAAGTACTTAACAATGCATAACCTCAGTGCACATTCTATTTTAAGACCATGAATTCCAAAGTGAACACAAGTGAACCTACTCTTTCTCAACACCCTGCTTCCACTGTGTGCGTACACATGCCTTTTTTAAACTTATTCCCATGCTTCTTCCAGGTGACACCTGAGGGCCAGAATTGCAGGAGCTGGTTGGCTGCTCATGCTCTACAAAAGGCTCATAGGACTGAGGTGGCTATGACTCATCGCAGATTGCTCCTGGCAGGGAGCTGCTGCTGGTGGAACCTCTGGAGCTTGCTCCTGGTCAGCCTGGCATTGCCTCCCACTGGCCCAGTGCCCTGAGGGGGAAGGCCAGAGGCCTGGCACGTAATGCTGGCGCAGATCGAACTATCTTTTTAAAAGCTGCACTGCAGTCTCCATGGACTTCAGCAGCTTATACCCATTTTAGACAGTATTTACATCAATTGCCACTCCAAAGGATATGCAAGTGAGCCGACTCAGGGAGCTCTCGTGTAACTACCTCTCCAGGCCACTGACAGGTGCAATCCTTTTTCGATGGCGTAAAAACGATGCACCTCATCACAAGGAAATTCCATGCCTATGTATTTGAGCCCTGAGGTCTCTCTGTTTATCCACACCCTTCAGTGTCTTTCCATTAAGTTTATAGGCAAATATAGTCCCAATCTTTAAAAAAGGAGACAAGACAGACTCAGGTAACTATAGCCCCATTAGTTTGACATCAGATGCTTGAAGGAATAATTAGAGATGTAATATGTGATTACTTGGATAGACAGGGACATACTGGGGACACCCAACATGGCTTCAAAAAAAGGTCATGTCTAACAATTTTTTTTTTATTCGTTCATGGGATGTGGGCGTCGCTGGAAAGGCCGGCATTTATTGCCCATCCCTAATTGCCCTTGAGAAGGTGGTGGTGAGCCGCCTTCGTGAACCGCACAGAATGTTCTCTGGGTGGGGGACTTCAATGTCCATCACCAAGAGTGGCTCGGTAGCACCACTACTGACTGAGCTGGGCGAGTCCTGAAGGACATAGGTGCCAGACTGGGCCTGCAGCAGGTGGTGAGCGAACCAACACGAGGGAAAAACTTACTTGACCTCGTCCTCACCAATCCACCTGTCGCAAATGCATCTGTCCACGACAGTATTGGTAGGAGTGACCACCGCACAGTACTCGTGGAGATGAAGTCCCGTCTTCGCACTGAGGACACCATCCAACGTGTTGTGTGGCACTACCACCGTGCTAAATGGGATAGATTCAGAACAGATCTAGCAGCTCAAAACTGGGCATCCATGAGGCGCTGTGGGCCATCAGCAGCAGCAGAATTGTATTCCAGCACAATCTGTAACCTCATGGCCTGGCATATTCCTCACTCTACCATTACCAATAAGCCAGGGGATCAACCCTGGTTCAATGAGGAGTGTAGAAGAGCATGCCAGGAGCAGCACCAGGCGTACCTAAAAATGAGGTGCCAACCTGGTGAAGCTACAACTCAGGACTACATGCATGCTAAACAGCGGAAGCAACATGCTATAGACAGAGCTAAGCGATTCCACAACCAACGGATCAGATCAAAGCTCTGCAGTCCTGCCACATCCAGTCGTGAATGGTGGTGCACAATTAAACAACTAACGGGAAGAGGAGGCTCTGCAAACATCCCCATCCTCAATGATGGCGGAGTCCAGCACGTGAGTGCAAAAGACAAGGCTGAAGCGTTCGCAACCATCTTCAGCCAGAAGTGCCGAGTGGATGATCCATCTCGGCCTCCTCCCGCTATCCGCACCATCACGGAAGCCAGTCCTCAGCCAATTCGATTCACTCCACGTGATATCAAGAAACGGCTATGGGCCCCGACAACATCCCAGCTGTAGTGCTGAAGACTTGTGCTCCAGAACTAGCTGCGCCTCTAGCCAAGCTGTTCCAGTACAACTACAACACTGGCATCTACCCGACAATGTGGAAAATTGCCCAGGTATGTCCTGTCCACAAAAAGCAGGACAAATCCAATCCGGCCAATTACCGCCCCATCAGTCTATTCTCAATCATCAGCAAAGTGATGGAAGGTGTCATCGACAATGCTATCAAGCGGCACTTACTCACCAATAACCTGCTCACCGATGCTCAGTTTGGGTTCTGCCAGGACCACTCAGCTCCAGACCTCATTACAGCCTTGGTCCAAACATGGACAAAAGAGCTGAATTCCAGAGGTGAGGTGAGAGTGACTGCCCTTGACATCAAGGCAGCATTTGACCGAGTGTGGCACCAAGGAGCCCTAGTAAAACTGGGAATCAGGGGGAAAACTCTCCAGTGGCTAGAGTCATACCTAGCGCAAAGGAAGATGGTAGTGGTTGTTGGAGGCCAATCATCTCAGCCCCAGGACACTGCTGCAGGAGTTCCTCAGGGCAGTGTCCTAGGCCCAACCATCTTCAGCTGCTTCATCAATGACCTTCCCTCCATCATAAGGTCAGAAATGGGGATGTTCGCTGATGACTGCACAGTGTTCAGTTCCATTCGCAACCCCTCAAATAATGAAGCAGTCCGAGCCCACATGCAGCAAGACCTGGACAACATCCATGCTTGGGCTCATAAGTGGCAAGTAACATTCGCGCCAGACAAGTGCCAGGCAATGACCATGTCCAACAAGAGAGAGTCTAACCACCTCCCCTTGACATTCAACGGCATTACCATCACCGAATCCCCCACCATCAACATCCTGGGGGTCACCATTGACCAGAAACTTAACTGGACCAGCCATATAAATACTGTGGCTACAAGAGCAGGTCAGAGGCTGGGTATTCTGAGGCGAGTGACTCACCTCCTGACTCCCCAAAGCCTTTCCACCATCTACAAGGCACAAGTCCGGAGTGTGATGGAATACTCTCCACTTGCTTGGATGAGTGCATCTCCAACAACACTCAAGTAGCTCGACACCATCCAAGATAAAGCAGCTCGCTTGATTGGCACCCCATCCACCACCCTAAACATTCACTCCGTTCGCCACCGGCGCACTGTGGCTGCAGTATGTACCATCCACAGGATGCACTGCAGCAACTCGCCAAGGCTTCTTCGACAGCACCTCCCAAACCCGCGACCTCTACCACTTAGAAGGACAAGAGCAGCAGGCGCATGGGAACAACACCACCTGAACATTCCCCTCCAAGTCACACACCATCCCAACTTGGAAATATATCGCCGTTCCTTCATTGTCGCTGGGTCAAAATCCTGGAACTCCCTTCCTAACAGCACTGTGGGAGAACCGTCACCACACGGACTGCAGTGGTTCAAGAAGGCAGCTCACCACCACCTTCTCAAGGGCAATTAGGGATGGGCAATAAATGCTGGCCTTGCCAGCGACGCCCACATCCCGTGAACGAATAATTTTTAAAAAGTCCGTGTGGTGAAGGTTCTCCCACAGTGCTTTTTGGAGAAGGGAGTGAATGTTTAGGGTGGTGGATGGGGTGCCAATCAAGCGGGCTGCTTTCTCCTGGATGGTGTCGAGCTTCTTGAGTGTTGTTGGAGCTGCACTCATCCAAGCAAGTGGAGAGTATTCCATCACACTCCTGACTTGTGCCTTGTAGATGGTGGAAAGGCTTTGGGGAGTCAGGAGGTGAGTCACTCGCTGCAGAATACCCAGCCTCTGACCTGCTCTTGTAGCCACAGTATTTATATGGCTGGTCCAGTTAAGTTTCTGGTCAATGGTGACCCCCAGGATGTTGATGGGTGGGGGTTTCAGCAATGGTAATGCCATTGAATGTCATGGGGAGGTGGTTAGACTCTCTCTTGTTGGAGATGGTCATTGCCTGGCACTTGTCTGGCGCGAATGTTACTTGCCACTTATGAGCCCAAGCCTGGATGTTGTCCATATCTTGCTGCATGTAGGTTCGGACTGCTTCATTATTTGAGGGGTTGCAAATGGAACTGAACACTGCAATCATCAGCGAACATCCCCCTTTTTGACCTTATGGTGGAGGGAAGGTCATTGATGAAGCAGCTGAAGATGGTTGGGCCGAGGACACTGCCCAACTATATTTTTTGAAGAAGTCACCAAGATGGTGGATGAGGGAAGCTCAGTCGACATTGTCTACTTAGACTTCCAAAAAGCATTTGACAAGGTACCGCACAAGAGGCTTCTCTACAAGATCGAAGCCTCTGGTATTAGTGGTAATATATTGAGCTGGATTGAGAACTGGCTGGAAGGACGTAGACAGAAAGTAGTTATAGATGGATCTGGATCTGTTTGGAGACCGGTCACCAATGCGTCCTGCAGGGATCGGTGTTGGGACCGTTGCTCTTTACTATTTTTATTAGTGATCTAGATGTAGATGTTGGGGGTACGATCTGCAAATTTGCTGATGATACTAAGATCTGTACGAGCGTCAGGACTGTTGACGATGCTCGACTGCTTCTGGCAGATCTTGATGTGTTGGGGGACTGGGCTCGTGACTGGCAAATGATGTTTAATTTGGAGAAGTGCAATGTTATGCATGTGGGCAGGACAAATGCTCAACATACATACACCCTTCAGGAAAAGCATTAAAGCAGGTGGAGAAAGAAAGAGATCTGGGCATTCTAGTGCACAGGTCTCTAAAGGTTCATGAGCAATGCCGTGAAGCAGTAGCTACAGCAAATAGGATGTTGGGGTGCATTTATAGGACAATTGACTATAAGACAAAGCATACTATTTTGTCCTTGTACAAGGTCTTGGTCAGGCTTCATTTGGAATATTGTGTCCAATTTTGGTCTCCTCACATGGTGGGTGATACTGAAGCTTTGGAAAGAACATAAGAACATAAGAAATAGGAGCGGGAGTAGGCCAATCGGCCCCTCGAGCCTGCTCCGCCATTCAATAAGATCATGGCTGATCTGATCCTAACCTCAAATCTAAATTCATGTCCAATTTCCTGCCCGCTCCCCGTAACCCCTAATTCCCTTTACTTCTAGGAAACTATCGATTTCTGTTTTAAATTTATTTAATGATGTAGCTTCCACAGCTTCCTGGGGCAGCAAATTCCACAGACCTACTACCCTCTGAGTGAAGAAGTTTCTCCTCATCTCAGTTTTGAAAGAGCAGCCCCTTATTCTAAGATTATGCCCCCTAGTTCTAGTTTCACGCATCCTTGGGAACATCCTTACTGCATCCACCCGATCAAGCCCCTTCACAATCTTATATGTTTCAATAAGATCGCCTCTCATTCTTCTGAACTCCAATGAGTAGAGTCCCAATCTACTCAACCTCTCCTCATATGTCCACCCCCTCATCCCCGGGATTAACCGAGTGAACCTTCTTTGTACTGCCTCGAGAGCAAGTATGTCTTTTCTTAAGTATGGAAAGGGTGCAGAGGAGGGCCACTAGATTAATTCCCAGCTTAAAGCATCTTACTTATCAAGTTAGGCTGAAAGAGCAGGGACTCTGCACTTTAGAGAAGTGTAGAATTAGGGGTGATCTGATTGAGGTTTATAAGATGATGAAAGGAATAGATTGTGTTCCAGTTGACAGTTTGTTCCAATTAAATACATTAGGGAGAACCCGGGGGTCACAATTTTAAGTTGTACCGGATCAGATCTAGGTTAGATGTCAGGAGGTGGTTCTGTTCCCAGAGAATAGTGGACCTCTGGAACTGGCTGCCAGCTCATGCGGTGGACTCCAATTCGCTGAATTCCTTCAAGCGAGATCTGGACCTGTTTCTGGCTGGGGTGGAGATCACCTCTTACAAAAGGTAGGTAATGTAATGCATAGAATTATCAGGGCTAGAGTGATCTCCTGGACTAGTTTCGATCATCAATGGACTTTCCCAGATTTTTTCCCCCAAATTGGTCTGGGTTTTTATCTGGTTTCTCGCCTCTCCCCGGAGATCACATGGTGTGGAGTGGGGAGTGTTATGTATTGTGATACACAAGGTATGACGATTGTGTGGGACAGGCTGGACAGACCAGAAGGTCTTTTCCTGTTCATCATTGCTGGTAAACTCCCATTCCTTGTTTTTTTCTCCCAAAATGCATACTCTCACACTTATCTACATTAAGTTGTAACTGACACCTAACTGCCCACTCCACTAATCTGTCCATGTCTTCCTGAAATCTTTTATGGTCCTCTTCACTGTTTGCCAAACGCCGTACTTTTGTTCATTGTCAAATTTTGACATTTTGTTCCCTATACCCAAGTCTAAATCATCTATACGTATTGAGGACAAAAGTGGACCTGGTACTTTTTGTTTAGTTCACTCATGGGATGTGGGTGTCACTGGCAAGGCCGGCATTTATTGCCCATACTTAGTTGCCCTGAGAAGATGGTGATGGGCCTTCTCCATGAACCATTGCAATCCATGTAGTTTTGAGAGGTGCTGCTGAAGAAGCCATGGTGAGTTGCTGCATTGAATCCTGTAGATATTACACACTGATGCCACCTGTGGTGGAGGGGGTGGATGTTCGCACCAGTGGATGAGGTGTCGATCAAGCGGGCTGCTTTGTCCTACATCGTGTCGAGCTTCTTGAGTGTTGTTGGAGCTGCACTCATCCAGGCAAGTGGTGAGTATTCCATCACACTCCTGACTTGTGCCTTGTAGGTGATGGAGAGGATTTGTGGAGTCAGGAGGTGAGCCATTCGCGGAAGAATACCCAGCCTCTGACTTGCTCTAGTAGCCACGGCTGTTGTAGGAACCCGATCATAATTACATACAAACTTCTTTTACTTTAAATTTTTGTGAGGCCAAGAGGATCTCCTTCCGGCTCCACAAACATTCTCGAACACCTCTCCTCCTGCCCCCTCCTCACCCCCGTAGTACAGGATTGGGTCCCCCCCGGCCCGCCCTGCCGGTCAGCTCAGCATGAGAGCTGACCGATTTCCTGTCCTCCCACAACCAGCAGGTGGCAGTGCAGCGCCTGTTTGCCGCTCGCTGTTCACCGGCTGCATTCAAATGAGGCCCAAACCGAAAAATGGTTGAGGTCTCCCCGTGCCGGCTTTGAGCAGGTGGCACAACCGCTCCGCCTACTTCAAACCCACATTGTGAGTATGTATAAAATCGCCACCATCATTTTGTCTGGTGCAAGGACTTTTAAAAAATGGAAAATGGCAAGCTAAGTACAAAGTGATGTGATCCATCCCTAATAATTAGCTGAATTGGTGTTTTACTTTCCTGGTAATTGTATACTGCCATGTTAAACCCATACTGAAAATAGGAAGTGCTAGCTGGATAATACCTCTAAAACTGCCCTTGTCCCCAAAATGTAATTGAGCAGTAAAATTACTGACAATCCAAATATGGGGCCAGTATGTTCTGAACAAAGAAAAAATTATAACATGTTATTTTGCAGGATTTTAATTGGTTTATAGAAAGGATGAAAGGGAAGGTGTTGGGTTGATTTTATGAACTAATGCTCCCAACGCAAAGCTTTGCATGATGGGTGTGCATATCTTGAATTTGGGCGCAGAGGTCAGCTCATATAATTTTAATGGATGGAGAATTACATGGGGTTGGCTGATATCTGCATTCAGATACCCAATATACGCTCCTGTTCTGCGCAGGGAGCACCATTTTGTAAATCTAACTCTTTGTATGTTGCAAACTCTTGCATTGTATATGTACCAATTAAACAAGTATGAGTCAATCACCAGCAAGCCAGAAGACCTTCGAGAGAGAGAGAGAGAGAGAGCACATCATTGCAAACACTTCCTTGGAACCAACCACTGGTTAGCAAAGGTACTGACTGACAGCAATTGCAGACCTCCAGGTAGAAGCACTCCCTTGGCATCGGATTCAATTCCGTAAATACCTAATTGTTGTACCATGCCAAAGATGTAATCACATGCCCACGTCAAATTATCCTGGCTGTATACCTCCTTTATTCCTGCTTAATTATACGAGCCCTGAGTATGTGAAACAGTTGGAACACTTTCAAGGTTGCCCGGTAGACAGCTGTAGCTTTGACCTCAGACCACTTTTGATAATTCCCTTATTTAATCCTGGAAACTCTACCAGGCTCAGTTGTAACCATGTGCTGAGATGTAATTGTGATTTAACAGGCACATTCTCTGAGATGGCAGATGGGCTGAAAATGGGTTTTTAATGTCTTGCCCCATGAGGTCTAACTCCTCAGTAAGTCCCTGTGAAGATCCGCAGAATATTTGCACTATTCTGTAGTTTACACAAATTTCCTGTTCAACATGACACCAGGGTGGCACTCTCCGAGAGGAGAGACTTCACACAAAGGGTCATAGAAATCTGGAACTCTTCCCCCTGCCAAAAAAAAAGCTGTAGAAGCTAGATCAATTGAAAATGTCAAAACTGAGATTGATAGATTTTTGTTCGGCAATGGTATTAAGGGCTATGGAACAAAGGCGGCTAAATGGAGTTAAGATCCAGATCAGCCATTATCTAATTGAATGGCAGAACAGGCTCATGGGGCTGAATGACCTACTCCTGTTCCTATGTTCCCATGTTCATCTCTGTATGTCAACAAACTATAATAACACATTACATGTTCACTTACATAGCACAGTAACTGCACTTCACAGCATTTCCATTGTAAGTAAAGTACCTTGGGTTGTTTCCGAGAGGGATAATAAGACGCCAAATAAATGCAAGTTTCAAGTTCTGGTCTTGTGACGGTAGTTGAGGGCCTAATGTAGGACACTCAAGAATAACTCTTGCAATAGCAAAACATTCGGGATGGTTATTTTTGGTGTTCATGTGATGCAAAAAAAACTTGAAAAAACTTTGAAAGAGAGATTTGTGTGACTTTCAAGCAAAATACAAGGCAGCACCATTATAAACCTGATAACAACCACTTGCTTTAAAATTTTGTGTCATCATATCTTCCCCAGAGATTCTTACAAGACTGCACTCCATGAAACACCTAGGAGGTAATTTTAACTTTGGGCGATCGCGTAAGACGGACAATATCAGATTGGCCGTCCGTTGTACACCTCTACCGATTTTCATTTCCTTGACTTCAATGGGCGGCCAATCCGATATTGCCCGTTTTACACTATTGGCCAAAGTTAAAATGGCCCCCCTCGTGTCCTCCAGCCCAATTAACAGCGGAAGTCATACAGATTACCATGTACAAGATAACAGTTCGTGTACAAAGTTAAAAGTTTTATTTGTTATTAAGTGTGGGTTTTGTACACTGCCTTTCCTGTTCTTGATAGCCTGCTGTCATCGACCGCTCCGACTTGTTTGTGTGGCACAGTGGGTAGTTGAATTGGAGCCAGAACCCTCCACAGAGTCTTGACACTTACTGTAGCCCCAGCCTTGCCAACACTTTGGCTGTCTGCCATGTCTGACAGAAGCTCCGAGCTGAGCGGAGGAGGGTGTCTGGTTTCTGGCTATTAGCTACTGAGGAGGCTAATCAGTGAGCAACCATCAGTAATTTGTCTCAAACAGTTCTGTATTTGACTGTTCTGTTTACAACCGTCTGCGTAAGGCTAGTCTGGATAGGATCCTGTGTTGCAGACATGCCAGTCCAGAAAGTTTTCTAAATAACGCAAGATAGATACAAATGATAAAGGTTCATTTGGCCCATCTTGGCTCCAGAACGAACCTACAGTCTGCCCTGCCCCCCTCCCCCTCCTTCGCCCCCGCCTTCCATTATGGCATCTAATTGTTTATTTAATGATTCCAGGGTTTCCATCTCTGCTACCCAAGTGATATCCAACTTTTACAGCATGGTGCCAGATCCACAACCAGTGAATGGGGCTGTATATAACATAAAAACGCAAGCTCCTCACACAAAATAAGACTACATCCCCCCCAACACAAAAATACCTCCAAATCATAAAAATATGAGCTTCACAAACACAAAAAACTCCAAGCCCCCCCCCCCCCCCACCACCAGGCACAAAAATTCAACTCCCTCTGCAAAAATTGTCAGTACCTCACTTACCTGCTCATTTTGCCTCTCCTGTTAGTTCCACGAGTTGCTGGGCGAGTTTATCACATGGCGAGTCAGACGCTGGGGAAGACCAATATCACAAACGGGTCCTACAAGTGTAGGACTCTTATTTAAATATTTAAATCAGCATTTAACATGCCTACAGAGCAGCCTGATCCAGTATGGCAGACAGTGCACTTCTGGTGCAGAACGAGTGTGCGTGTCACCCGCCATATTGGACACCTTGGTGCCTGTTATGCGCCTGAAAAACGGGCGCAGTGCCACTGAATTTCTAGGCCCAAATTTCTTCAGATTATTCACATGACTCAGTCTTCTGGCACTAGGAATCAATCAGCCTTGTAGCTCTCCTCTGAACTGCCTTGAGGGCCTCAATGTCTCCCTTGTCTCTTGACAAGCAGAACTGCACACAGTACTTAAGGTGTGATCTGCTCAGTATACTATTTATTTTGAGCAGGACTTCCTCTGATTTGTGTTGTACTATTTTGGCTGTATAGCTCATGCGCCATTTACTTTATTGATTGCAGCTCCCTAACAACGAGAATTGCTGAGCACTGAGTCTGCTAAGATCACCGGGTCTCTTTCAACTTCACCTTTTTAAGCTATTTCAGTAGCAGTCACGGAATACTTAGGTCACCCGTTTCCAAATTTCACCCCTGATACCCCACTACTTTGAGCTTAACTAGTAGCCTTTCACGTGGAACCTGGTCAAATGCCATTTTGAAATCGAAGTATATAAAGTTGTAGGGCTTTCCACAGTCGACCTCGATGTAATTTCCCCCCCAAAAATTAAGGAGGTTGGTCAGCTAGGATCTTTCCCTCCTGAATCCATAGGAGCGATTTTAACTCCCTCCACCATTTTTTTATTCATTGATGGGATGTGGGCGTCGCTGGCAAGGCCAGCATTTGTTGCCCATCCCTAATTGCCCTCGAGAAGGTGGTGGTGAGCCGCCTTCTTGAAACGCTGCAGTCCGTGTGGTGAAGGTTCTCTCACAGCGCTGTTTGATAGGGAGTTCCAGGATTTTGACCCAGCGACGATGAAGGAACGGCGATATATTTCCAAGTCGGGATGGTGTGTAACTTGGAGGGGAACATGCAGATGGTGTTGTTCCCATGTGCCTGCTGCCCTTGTCCTTCTAAGTGGTAGAGGTCGTGGGTTTGGGAGGTGCTGTCGAAGAAGCCTTGGCGAGTTGCTGCAGTGCATCGTGTGGATGGTACACCCTGCAGCCACGGTGCGCCGGTGGTGAAGGGAATGAATGTTTAGGGTGGTGGATGGGGTGCCAATCAAGTGGGCTGCTTTGTTCTGGATGGTGTCAAGTTTCTTGAGTGTTGTTGGAGCTACACTCATCCAGGCAAGTGGAGAGATTTCCATCACACTCCTGACTTGTGCCTTGTAGGTGGTGGAAAGGCTTTGGGGAGTCAGGAGGTGAGTCACTCGCCGCAGAATACCCAGCCTCTGACCTGCTCTTGTAGCCACAGAATTTATGTCCAGTTAAGTTTCTGGTCAATGGTGACCCCCAGGATGTTGATGGTGGGGGATTCGGCGATGGTAATGCCGTTGAATGTCAAGGGGAGGTGGTTGGACTCTCTTGTTGGAGATGGTCATTGCCTGGCACTTGACTGGCGCAAATGTTACTTGCCACTTATCAGCCCAAGCCTGATGGAAACGGGGTGGTGGTGGAGTTAAAATTGCGTCAGGAAACCTCCTGCTCCATTCCCACTTGTCATTTTAACCACGCAGTTCTTTTAGGCATCTGAGGTGCCTGCCGGAAGCAGGTGGGAGCCTCATGAATATATGCAAATTGGGGTCCTATGATGTCATTAGGACCCTGATGTGATTTCAACACGTGAAAACGGAAGTCCCGCCCAGTGGTGAACCCGCTGAGTAAAACCTAGTGGGATTGATTTCCAAAGGCTCGTTGGAAGCAGCATTTAAAGGGGCACTCATCTGCAAGCACTCAGATCATAGGTATCTCTTTGCTATTGCATTTTTTGAATTTCCACAGGAAAGTTTGCCTTAGAGTTTGTTTTATTCCTGCATTTATTCTGCTTCCACATCCTCAATGAGCACACGGCTTATGATGAGTGTCATTCTTGGAACTTTAATTTGGTTGCATGTAGAGGAGTAAAAGGAGCAACAGCAGCAACAGTAAGCTTCCCTGCTACAAGTATGGGCCTCTTAGCAGATAACACGTGAGGGGGACTGCTCAGAGAAGGCTTTATCCCAACCACAGGGTGGACAGGCCTCGAGGGAGTTTCTTGGGTTTGTCTGGGGAGCAGTACATGAGGAGGCTACGCTTCTCCAGACAGGCCGTTGTAGACCTGTGCACTCTCCTGCAAGAAGATTTGCTGCCTGTCGGGCCAGGTGGTCATGCCTTTAACTTCTTTGCCTCAGGCTCGTTCCAGGGTGTCCTGGGGACAATTGCCGCGCCTCTCAGTCTGCTGTTCATAAGTGCATCAAGCAGGTCACGTTAGCTCTCTTTGCCAGGCCCAACATTACTTTCCCAATGGACATCAGCAGCCGGAATGAAAGGGCTCTGGGATTTGTTGCAGCGGCTGGCTTCTCCTGTGCGCAGGGGATCATAGGCTGTACACATGTTGCCATCAAGGCACCAGAAGACCAGCCAGGAACATTCATTAATAGGAAAGGATTTCATGCCATCAATGTGCAGTTGGTCAGTAACCACTGCTGCAGAATAATGCAGGTCTGTGCCAGCTTTCCAGGCAGCTTACACGATGCCATCATTCTGTACCAGACCCACTATTCTATCTGTCATGGAACATTAGAGAGGATGGCTGCAAGGGGATAAGGGATACCCCTTCCACATGCAGCTATTTTTTTATTCGTTCATGGGATGTGGGCGTCGCTGGCAAGGCCAGTATTTATTGCCCATCCCTAATTGCCTTGAGAAGATGGTGGTGAGCCGCCTTTTTTCAACACTCCTACAACACCTTTCCTTAATGCCAGCATGCCCGCAGAGATGATCATCCAGCACATGATTGGGCTCCTGAAGCAATGGTTTAGGTATTTGGATAGGTCTGGGGGCTCACTACAGTACAGCCCACAGAGTCTCACGCATTGTGGTACATGTTGCACAATTTTGCAATCTTAAGATTATTGCATATGGAGAAGGAACAGCAAGAGGATCTCCCCTCGTTTGACAAGGAAGAGTCTGGCGAAGGCGAGGAAGGAGCAGAACAGGGAGGGCCACTACAACACCGTGCAGCCAGAGATCCCAGGGATGAGTTGATTGCACAGCGCTCCGGTTGAGCTGCTCATTCCCCTCAAATGTTCCACAATCCCCCTTTGCATTAATAGTCCTTATTATCCCCTTTACCAGTCCTTTAACCCCGCAATAATGAACATTAAAACCATTAAATCAGCGACCATATCAATGACATCTTGATATTGCAGAATCATAACCTGCTAAAAACATACTGTAGACAAAAGTGCAAAATGAGAAAAGGTGACTTCTTTACTGTATACAACAATAAAGCCGTGATATCATTTCTCACCCATGTGTCAACCCATAGGGTCTTTCTTCTATGATTTTTTACTAATCCCACTACTCATACGAGGTGCTTCCCAGAGGCTTCAGCACAGCTGGTGAAAGACTGACGTTGCTCAAACAAGGACCCTTGAGATGCTCGTGTTCGGCGAACTGTGGGAGCTCAGATCTTAGAGCGCCCATCTGGCCGAGCTGGCTTTCTGACCACGGTGGGCATTTTTTGAGGGGGTGACAAGGGACCAGACATGCTGACATCCTCAGAAAGGGCAAAACATGCCACTCCCATTTTCACCACTGCCACTTCCATGAGGCTGAAGCTCATCATTTCTGCTGGTCATTGAGAGACCAGGAGATCAGTGACGCCTTCTATCCATGTGGTCCACCAGCCATTCAAGGTGGTGCAGACATCGGAGCCAAGAGTTTAAATAGCAGCAGTTTGAGCTTCCAGCAAAGCTGCAAATGCCGGTGACGCAGACTCCTGAGCCCCAATTTTAACTCGGGCCGTGAATCAGGGGCATGGAGGCAGATGTGGCAGCAAACCGTCCAGTCCCCCGGAGCGTCATGTGAACGCAAGCTCAATGTTAGAGGTTCATTCAACTTTAAATAGTCATCCCGTCCTGCAGGTGGCAAGGCTGCCCATTGCTGTAGTGAGCTTGACTGCAACAGGCACTATAGTGCCAGCAGTGGCAGTGAGTTGCCGGTCTCGGTGCAGGAGGCGATGCCAGTCTGTGACAGTCTCCCTGAAGTCTCAGTTGCATCACAGGACACTAATTTAAATATATTTCTTAGTCCCTTGCCTTTTTCCAGTAGGAGTGCAGGCTGCCTAAATCGAGGCCCACTTGATTTTTTCCTAATTTTTGTCCCAGTGCTACCCTGCTCATACCAAAAAATGGTGCGGAAGGGAGACGAAAATCAGCCCCAATGTGCTTGTAAAGCTCCCTGCTGGGAGCCTGAGTTTGTAAAATCTACCTTATAATTTAAAGTGTTTTGAAGTGTTTAAACTACCGTCCTGATTGGAAAGAGAATGATTTCAAGAGGATTTTATTCCTAGCAATTAACAGCCTGAACAGTTTCAGACATTGTGGATGAGATCATTTTATCCAAATGATTGTTGCCTCAACTATTCACATTTCAGAGAAGGTTCTATTGAATACCGATTGCACAAGAGGTGCCAATTTACTTTTCACTATGGAGTAGGTCACTAATTATTGTGGGATTTGTTGAATGAATGACCTTGAGGAGACAGCACATTGTCACATGAATATGCTGCTCCTGATGTAATTTCCTGCTGCAGCTCCTGTTCCATTGCAGAATATGATTTTTTTAAAAAGTTGTCTGAATAAATAAAGTTACAGCTGAGTACAACACTTGTAGAGGCTACTCGCTGGAGCATTTGGGAGGCATGCACAAAGCATGTTTATTAACAAGTTGTGGGCGTTCTATGTGAAGTCTCTTGGGGTAGAAATTGGTCCTCATTGCACTCGTTTTGCAGGTGTGAAACGGGCGCAAAAAGGACCTATTTCTGGGTGCAACGTACTGCACCCCAAGGATGCCTGAAAATCCTTGAGAAAATTCAGATGGTTACAATTCCAATAGACTGCCAGGATCTATGCCCTTCAGTAAATTTCCAATGAGAATGGACTGATACCCAGCCGGATATTTCCCTGCAAAGGGGGGACGGAAGAGAATTTGGAAGAAAATCATTGTCCTCCTCATTTACCTCTCAGCATTTGATTCATAGTGGCACTTGCAGATGCTTGAGAGCAGATTTTTAGCTCAATCTTTTTGTGGTATATGGTGCATGGCGTGGTCGGAGGGAGAAGAAATACACACTCTTACCTTCAAATTAAAAATAAAAATTTTACTTTAACGATACGTCAGCCTGTCAGCAGGCAGCGCAGGTTCACTTTTCATCCATTGACAGGCAAAGTATCATAGCATCATAGCAGGTACAGCACAGGAGGAGGCCATTCGGCCCATCATGCCTATGCAAGCTCTTTGAAAGAGCTATCCAATTAGTTCCATTCCCCTGCTCTTTCCCCATAGCCCTGTAAATTCTTTCCCTTTAAGTATTGATCAAATTCTCTTTTGAAAGTTACTATTGAATCTGATTCCACCACCCTTTCAGGCAGTGCATTCCAGATCATTACAACTCGCTGCATAAAAAAATGTTTCCTCATGCCACCTCTGGCTCTTTTGCCGATTACCTTAAATCTGTGTCCTCTGGTTACGAACCCTTCTGCCACTGGAAACAGTTTCTCCTTATTTACTCTTATCAAAACTGGTCATGACTTTGAACACCTCTATCGAATCCCCTTAACCTGCTCTGTTCTAAGGAGAACAACCCCAGCTTCTCCAGTCTCTCCACATAACTGAAGTCCCTCATCCCTGGTACCATTCTAGTAAATCTTTTCTGCACCCTCTCTAAGGCCTTGACATCCTTCCTAAAGTGTGGTGCCCAGAATTGAACACAATACTCCAGCTTAGGCCTAACCAGTGTTTTATAAAGGTTTAGCATAACTTCCTTGCTTTTGTACTCTATGCCTCTATTAATAAAGTCCAGGATCCCATATGCTTTTTTAACAGATTTCTCAACTTGTCCTGCCACCTTCAAAGATGTGTATGTGGAACCCCAGGTCGCTCTGTTCCTGCACCCCCTTTAAAATTGTACCATTTAGTTTATATTGCTTCTTCTCATTCTTCCTACCAAAATGCGTCACTTCACACTTCTCTGCGTTAAATTTCATCTGCCATATGTCTGCCCATTTCACCAGTCTGTCTATGTCCTTCTGAAGTCTGTTACTATCCTCCACATAGTTTACTGCATTTCCAAGCTTCGTGTTATCTGCAAACTTTGAAATTATACCCTCTACACCCAAGTCCAAGTCATCAATCGATATCAAAAAGCGCAGTGGTCCTAATATTGACCCTGGGGAACACCACTATATACTTCCCTCCAATCTGAAAAACAACTGTTCACCACTACTCTCTGCTTTCTGTCCCTTAGCCAATTTTTATCCATGCTGCCACTTTAATCCCATGGGCTTTAATTTTGCCAACAAGTTTATTAGGTGGTACTTCATCAAATGTCTTTTGAAAGTCCATATACACATCAACCACACTAGCCTCATCAACCCTCTCCATTACTTCATCAAAGAACTCAATCCAGTTAGTCAAATACGATTTTCCTTTAACAAATCTGTGCTGACTTTCATTTATTAACCCATAATTTTTCAAGTGCCAATTAATTTAGTCCCGGATTATTGTCTCGAAAAGTTTCCCCACCACCAACGTTAGGCTGACTGGCCTGCAATTGCCGGGTTTATCCCTCTCCCCATTTTTGAACAGGGGTGTGACGCTTACAATCCTCCAGTCCTCTGGCACCACCCCCATATCAAAGGGGGATTGGAAGATTGTGGCCAGAGCCTCCGCAATTTCCACCCTTACTTCCCTCAGCAGCCTAGGATGCATCCCATCTGGACCGGGTGACTTTTCTACTTTGAGTATTGCCAATCTTTTAAGTTCCTCCTCTTTATCTATTTTTCTCCTATCCAATATCGCTACTACTTCCTCCTTTACTGCTACATTGGCAGTATCCTCTTCTCTAGTGAAGATGGATGCGAAGTATTCATTTAGTACCTCAGCCATACCCTCTGCCTCCACAAGAAGAGCTCCATTTATGTCCTTAATCGGCCCCATCATTCCTTTGACTACCCTTTTACTATTTATATGTTTTTAAAAGACTTTTCGGTTGCCTTTTATGATAGCCGCTAATCTATTCCCATACTCTCTCTTTGCCCTTTTATTCCCTTTTGTAGATCTCCTCTGAACTTTCTGTATTCAGTCTGTTTCTCCACTGTATTATGAACCTTACATTCGTCATAAGCCTCCTTTTTCTGTTTCATTTTAATCTCTATATCTTTAGTCATCAAGGAAGCTCTAGCTTTGGTTACCCTTCCTTTCCCCCCCATAGGAATGTATCTACTCTGTACCCAAACCAACTCCTCTTTGAAGGCCTCCCATTGTTCAATTACTGTTTTGCCTGCCAATTTTTGATTCCAATCCACCTGGGCAAAATCCCTTTTTAACTCACAGAAATTAGCCCTCCTCCAGTTAAGTATTTTCACATTTGATTGTTCCCTGTCCTTTACCATAACTATTCTAAACCTAATGATATTATGATCACTGTACCCCAAATGCTTCCCCACTGAAACATGCTCCACCTGCCCCACTTCATTCCCCAGAACTAAATCCAGTTCTGTTTCTTCCTCGTTGGGCTGGAAACACAGGGCGCTAGATTGGGCATTGTAGCGCCCGTTTTTTCGGCGTTACACGGCCTCTCTGACATCCAAGATGGCGTCTTGGATGCGCACGCACATTTCCAGCGTGACATGCTTCGGATGCCATCTCGGTATAGGAGTTAGCGCATGCGCAGATAACGAATGCTGGAATCATGTAAAATAGGGAGAAAATGGCTTCAATCAGTGTGCAATGCTGATTTAAAGTGATAGACACCATTTTGGGACAACGCAAGTCTTTTCCCCGACCATCTGAACGTGTCTTAGAGTGCCTGCAGGACCCCCCACCAATGCTATTTAAAGGGACTATCCAGGATTTACAGGTTAGTGGCTGAATTATCGCTTCTGGCTGCCTAGACATTTGTAACTGTTTTTGGTGGTCTCCTAGACTTCAATATGAGGACGTGGGGACTAAGCCTAACATTTACAGCCAGGACGTGCAGGAGTGAAGTTAGGAAATGCTTCTACACGCAAAGGGTGGGAGACATTTGGAACGCTGTCCTGCAAACAGCAGTTGATGCTAGCTCACTTGTGAATGTTAAATCTGAGATTGATAGATTTCTGTGAACCAAGGGTATTAAGGGATATGGGGCTAAGGCGGGCATATGGAGTTAGGTCACAGGTCCATCATGATCTCAATGAATAGCGGAACAGGCTCGAGGAGCTAAATGCCACTGCCACTTGCTGCCTCCTGATAAGCGCTACCTTCTCTTGCAAGAAAACGGGATGTGTGTCTGGGTGATGTGCCTGACATGGTTGAATAGCTGTCAGTTTGTGTGGCCTGTGAGTTGTGGGTGGGTGGCTTGAAACAGTGGTAATGTGTAAGGGTGAAAGGAAGCATCTGATTGGAAGAGTTGAGTACTGATGGAAAGAGTTTGTTGGTATGTGGGGGATGGGGGTGTAGTGTGTGGTGCAGTTGGTAGGAGACGCCACTTGACAGTTGACCTCACTCACTTTGACCACTCATGTCAAAGCACTGAACGTCTTCCTGCACTGCATCCATGTTCATGATGCTGTGCGCCTGGCATTGACTTCATCCCCCGCTGCCTCCCACTGCCTTTTGGATATATGTCTGGAGGGCCTCTTGTCCCCCGTTCCCCCCGCCCCCCACCCCACTGCAGATATAGGATGTCCCTCCTTCTGTTCACCTCTTGCACCAAGGTTTCGAGTACATCAGCAGAGAACCTTGGTGCATGCACTCTCGCAGGCCTGGTACCAATTCAGATCGGCAGATTGTTGAGGTCTGGCGTGCAGATTGGAGGATGTGGGATTTAGTAGGGTGCAACCTTTATTCAATGTTTTAACATAACTCATCAGTGTGTAAACATAGGGATGGGACCTGCATCTGTGTTTTATGTGTGCGATGGCTGATCTCCATTCAGACTCCGTGCAGACAGTAGACTGTTATTTTCAGCAAATAACAGGTACCAGCTACCTTTAAGAGAGTTCTAAGAAACGTCCTCCCTTTAAGAGATTGAGCTCCTCCTGGTGGTGGAAAGTGCAAATTGCACTGAATCGACGTGCAAGGCCCGGAATGGAACGCTGATTGCAGGTGAGTCCTTGGGCCGGCTGAAATTTGGGTCCTGCCTGCGCTGGGGTCATTGGGTGCGGGGGAATAGTGCATCACGCTACCCGTGCTCAAAAACAGCCCTCATCCAATTTTTTCCCCCATACTGTTCAAGAAAGTTCTCTTGTACACATTTCTGGAATTCCTCCTCCTCTTTGCCCTTTCCATTGTTACTATCCCAGTCTATATTGGGATAATTGAAGTCCCCCATTATCATTACTCTATAGTTCTTGCATCTTTCTGTAATTTGCCTGCAAATGTTCTCCTCTATCTCCTTTCCACTATTTGGTGGCTTATAGTATACACCCACTCGTGTAATAGGTCCTCTATTATTCCTTAATTCTAACCAAATAGATTCTGTCTTTGACCCCTCAACTACATCATCCCTTTCCAGTGCTATAATAGTTTCTTTGATTAATACTGCTCCCCCACCCCACCCCACCCCCTCCTTTCCTCCCTTCCCTATCTTTCCTGAATACCTTGTAGCCAGGAATATTAAGTACCCAATCCTCCCCTTCTTTGAGCCAGGTCTCTATTATTGCCACTATATCATAGTCCCATGTGGCTACTTGAGCCTGCAGCTCACCAAACTTATTTACCACGCTACGTGCATTTACGCACATGCACTTCAATCTCATCTTAGACTGTCTCGCATTTGCCTCCCGTCTGATCCCTTCTATTTCTGATCTCTTCTTTACTCTAGTGTTATTTGTCCCTCCCAGTCTTCTGTGCACCTTGTTCCCCATCTCTAATGTTTCATCCTAGTGCCCATCCCCCATGTTGTGTTTGATAGTAAAACAGACACCATGACGCACATGTTTTTACAACAAGCCTACTTGTTACTTTATTGAGTCACAGGTGCATTAGAAAGACTTGCATTTATATAGCGCCTTTCATGACCTCAGGACGTCCCAAAGCGCTTTACAGCCAATGAAGTACTTTCGAAGTGTAGTCACTGTTGTAATGTAGGAAATGCAGCAGCCAATTTGGGCTCAGCAAGGTCCCACAAACAGCAATCTGATAATGACCAGATCATCTGTTTTAGTGTTGTTGGTTGAGGGATAAATATTGGCCAGGACAATGGGGAGAACTCCCCAGCTCTTTTTTGAATTAGTGCCATGGGATCTTTTACATACACCTGAGAGGGCAGACGGGGCCTCCAATGGTGCAACACTCCCCTCAGTACTGCACTGGAGTGTCAGCCTGGATTATGTGCTCAAGTCTGTGGAGTGGGGCTTAAAACCACAACCTTCTGACTCAGAGGCGAGAATGCTATCACTGAGCCACAGCTGACACCCGTTAGTCTTGATTATGTTCTTTGAAGTACAGTACGATCAAATAATTGAGCGCAACTTGTCCTAATTGTCCTTGATATACCGTTATTATTCCCAGTTATATCAATCTCTGTAGTATAAATTTACAACAACAAAAACTTGCGATTATATAGTACCTTTAACGTAGAAAAACATCTCAAGGCACTTCACTGAGGCGTAATCAGACAAAAATGGATGCCGAACCAAAGAAGGAAGCTCACCACCACCTTCTCAAGGGCAATTAGGGATGGGCAATAAATGCTGGCCTCGCCAGCGATGCCCACATCCCATAAACGAATAATAAAAAAAAGAGAGACCAAAAGCTTGGTTTTAAGGAGAGTTCTAAAGTAGGAGAGGGACGCACTACATAAGTGCCAAGCAGTGACCAACTTCAACAAGAGAGAGTCTATCCACTCCCCCTTGACATTCAATGGCATTAGCATCGCCAGATCCCCCACCACCAACATCTAGTAGTGATCAATGACCAGAAACTCTGCTGGACTAGTCACATAAATGCCATGGCTACTAGAACAGGTCAGAGGCTGGATATTCTGCGGCTCACCTCCTGACTCCCCAAAGTCTCTCCACCACCTACAAGGCACATCAGGAGTGTGATGGAATACTCTCCACTTGCTTGGAGGGGTGCAGCTGCAACAACACTCAAGAAGCCTGACCCCATCCAGGACAATGCAGTCCATCTAATTGGCAGCCCATCCACGGCCTTAAATAGCCGCTCCTCCCCCACCAGCACACCATGGTAGTGGTGTGTACTATCTACAAGATGCAATGCCAGCAAATCGCCACAGCTTCTTCAACAGCACCTTCCAAGCCTGCGACTTCCATTACCTATAAGGACAAAGACAGCAAGGGTGCATGGGAACACCATCCCCTCTAAGTTCCCCTGCATGTCACACACCATCCCGACTTGAACATATATCGCCATTTCTTCATCGTCGCTGGGTGAAAATCCTGGAACTCCCTACCTAACAGTGCTGTGGGAGAACCTTCAACACATGGACTGCAATGGTTCAAGGCTCACCACCAACTTCTCAAGCTCAACTACGGACGGGCAATAAATGCTGGCCTTACCAGCAATGCCCATATCCCAAGAATGATTTTATTTTTACGGTGGAAGGATTAAGGGAGGGAATTCCAGAGCATAGATGCATGGTTGTCAGTGGTGGAGAGAAGGGAGGGAGCATGCATGGGTACGGTGGTTCTATTACTAAACTAGTAATCTAGAGGCCTGGACTAATAATCTCGAGAGTGAGTTTAAATCGCACCATAGCCATTTTAGAATTTTGAGTACAGTTTAAAAAAACTGATATCAATAAAAAGTGACCATGAAACTATCGAATTGTCATAAAAACCCAGCTGGTTCACTGATGTCCTTTAGGGAAGGAAACCTACTGTCCTTAACTGGCCACACCAATGTGGTTGACTCTTAGCTGCCCTGTGAAGAGGCCAAGCAAATCAATCAGCTGCTACAGGGAACAGCACCTTCTCAGGGCAATGCCCATATCCTGAGAATGAATTTTTTTTTTAAAAGGCCAGAGTCAGATGATCAAATAATTATGGGTGGATTGTAGGGCTGGGGGAGGTTGCAGAGATAGGGAGGGCAGGCCATGAAAGGATCTAAACATGTGGATGAGGATGAGAATTTTAAACTATAAGCATTGGACAGGCAGCCAAGGTATATCAGCAAGGATAGGGGTAATGGGACTTGGTGTGGAATAGGATACAGGCAACAGAGATTTGAATGAGCTGAAGTTTACAGAGCATGGAGGCTGTCCAAGACAGCATTGGAATACTTGAGTCTGGAAGTGACAAAGGTATGTATGAGAGTTTCAGCAGATGGGCTGAGGCGGGGTGAAGGCGGGTGATGTAAAGGAGGTGGAAGTAGACGGTAGTTTTGATGGAGAGGATATGGGGTCCGAAGCTCAGATTCAACCACAGCACAGAGGCAGTGGAGAGGTAGAGAGAAGTGGTTGAGATGTAGAGCTGGGTACAGTCAGCTTACATGTGGAAGCTGTTCTCATGTCCTCAGCAGATTTTGCCTAAGGGCAGCATGTAGGTGAGGAATAGGCTGTTTGAGGCTGGAGACACACTTGGTATGCATTCTGCAAAGGGAGGTGGCAATGGCAGTGAGTGCCACCTCTTCGATCTCCAGGATTCCCTTGCAGTACAGAAAGACGTTTAACAACCTAATTAAAGCAGCCAAGGCCAGCTACCTCCCCTTCTCCTCCATGTATCCTAGAACAGATGTAGTTCTGGCGTATCTGACAATGACCTCCTAAATATTGGCCAGGAAGGCAGGGAAAACTCCTCTGCTTTTCTTTGAAATAGTGCCATGGGGTCTTTTATGTCCACCTGAGAGGGCAGACGGAGCCTCAGTTTAACATCTCATCCGAAAGACGGCACCTCCGACAGTGCAGCACTCCCTTGGTACCTCTCTACCTCTGACTCCTCCTTTAAGACGCTCCTTAAAACCTACCTCTTTGACCAAGGATAAGACCCCGGGTACAGATGGATTGCATCAGCGAATATTAAAAGAAATTAGGGAGGAGATAGCAGAGGCTCTATTACATATATATTAAAAAATCACTAGGAAAGGGAATAGTGTCAGAGGACTGGCGGACAGCTAATGTTGTTCCTATATTTAAAAAGGGAGATAGAACTAGTCCAGGGAACTATAGACCAGTTAGCTTAACGTCGTTGGTAGGAAAGATAATTAAATCTTTACTCAAAGATGTAATAGAAAGACATCTAGAGAACGAAAATATAATGAAGAATAGCCAGCACAGATTACAGAAGGGAAAGTCATGCTTGACCAACCTTGTTGAATTCTTTGAAGAAGCAACAGAAAGAGTAGACAAGGGTAATGTAGTAGATGCAATATATTCGGATTTTCAAAAGGCCTTCGATAAGGTACCACATTGTAGACTCATGGCTAAGGCCAGAGCATGTGGAGTCAGGGGACAGGTAGCAGAACGGATGGCAAGTTGGCTACAAAACAGAAAACAGAGAGTAGGGGTTAAGGGTAGCTACTCAGACTGACAAAAGTGGTGTTCCACTGTTCCTAGGACCACTGTTGTTCACAATTTACACTAACGATTTGGAGTCTGGAATCGGAAGTGCAATTTCAAAATTTGCGGATGACACCAAAATTGGGGGGGTGTAGTTAATACAAAGGAAGAATGCGTCAAAATGCAAGAGGACATTAATAAACTTGTGGAATGGGTGTGTAATTGGCAAATGAATTTCAATATAGATAAGTATGAGGTGGTGCATTTTGGTAGGAAGAATAAGGAGGCCTAAACGGGATGGGGCAAAGGGATCTAGGGGTACAGGTGCAAAGTTCACTAAAAGTAGCAAATGCAGGTTAATAATACCATAAAAAAAGGCAAATCAAGCACTGGGGTTCATTTCTAGAGGAATAGAATTGAAAAGCAAAGAAAAAGCAAAATACTGCAGATGCTGGAAATCTGAAATAAAAACAGAAAATTCAGTTCTGATGAAAGGTCATTGACCTGAAACGTTAACTCTGTTTCTTTCTCCACAGATGCTGCCTGACTCGCTGAGTATTTCCAGCATTTTCTGTTTTTAATTGAAAAGTAAAGAAGTTATGTTAAACTTATATAGAACCTGGTTAGACAACACTTGGGAGAATTGCGCACAGTTCAGGTCTCCATATTATACAAAGGATATAAAGGCATTGGAGAGGGTGCAAAAATGATTCACAAGGATGATACCAGAACTGAGAGGATATCCTTGTCAAGAAAGGCTGAACAAGCTTTTTTCTCCAGAAAAGAGAAAGCTGAGGGGTGACCTGATAGAGGTCTTTAAGATAATGATAGGGTTTGATAGGTTGGGGTAAAGAAAATGTTTCCACTTGTGGGGGAGTCCAAAACTAGAGGTCATAAATATAAAATGGTTGCTAATAAATCCAATTCAGGAGAAAATTCTTTACTCAAAGAGTGGTAAGAATGTGGAACGTGCTACCACAAGGAGTAGTTGAGGCAAATAGCATAGATGTATTTAAAGAGAAACTAGATAAGCACATGAGGGAGAAAGGAATAGAAGGGTATGCTGATAGGGTTAGATGAAGCAAGGAGAGAGAAGGCTCCTCTGGAGCATAAACGCCGCCATAGACCAGTTGGGCTGAATGTTTCTGTGCTCTCGCGTCCAAGTAACTCGATGTAAGCTTTTGGTCATCTGTCCTAATATCTCATTACATGGCTCGGTGTCAAATTTTGTCTGATAATGCTCCTGTGAAGCGCCTTGGGACATTTTACCATGTTAAATGTGCTATATAAATGCAAGTTGCTGTTTTATTGGTAGAACACTATCTGTATATAAGAAAATTTGGATGAATATTTATTGTAGGTACTTAAACATAGGAACATAGGAACAGGAGTAGGCCATTCAGCCCCTCAAGCCCGCTCCGCCATTTGATAAGATCAGGGCTGACCTGTGATCTAACTCCATATACCTGCCTTTGGCCCATTTCCCTTAATACCTTTGGTTGCCAAAAAGCTATCTATCTCAGATTTAAAATTAGCAATTGAACCAGCATCAGTTGCCGTTTGCGGAAGAGAGTTCCAAACTTCTACCATCCTTTGTGTGTAGAAATGTTTTCTAATCTCACTCCTGAAAGGTCTGGCTCTAATTTTTAGACTGTGCCCCCTACTCCTAGAATCCCCAACCAGCGGAAATAGTTTCTCTCTATCTACCCTATCTGTTCCCCTTAATATCTTATAAACTTCGATCAGATCACCCCTTAACCTTCTAAACTCTTGAGATTACAACCCCAATTTGTGTAATCTCTCCTCGTAACTTAACCCTTGAAGTCCGGGTATCATTCTAGTAAACCTACGCTGCACTCCCTCCAAGGCCAATATGTCCTTCCGATGGTGCGGTGACCAGAACTGCTCACAGTACTCCAGGTGCGATCTAACCAGGGTTTTGTATAGCTGCAGCATAACTTCTGCCCTCTAGGTATAAAGGCCAGCATTCCATTAGCCTTATTGATTATTTTCTGCACCTGACACTTCAATGATCTATGAACCCCAACCCCTAAGTCCCTTTGGACATCCACTGTTTTTAACTTTTTACAATTTAGAAAGTACCCTGTTCTATCCTTTTTGGTCCAAAATGGATGACCTCACATTTGCCTACATAGAATTCCATTTGCCATAGTTTTGTCCATTCACCTAATCTATCAATATCCCTTTGTAATTTTATGTTTTCATTTACACTGCTTTGACTCGGTCAAAGGGAGATAATACATGGATGTTGGTCCATCAATGTCTTCTGTGCAATTTTTTCTTCCATAATAGTGATGTCTTGTGCCTGTGGCAGCTTATTAACACATGGGATATGGAAAGAAAGATATCACTGATCATTTTTGGGAGGGAACTGCTTCTTTGCGTAAAGGAATTGACAGAGAGTAGCTCGTCTCTCTGGATTTTTAATGAACTCTCTATGGACATTAGAAGAGGTGATGGTTTGCTTGATGGATTGGAGTTTGGTTTCTATTTATGGGAACAGATTATTAAGAAATCCTATCATAAGCACGTGATAAATGTGTTTTTCAGAGAATATTTTTAGCTGAAACTTTGGTAATTAAGTTATCTGTAAGTATCCAAGATCATAATTTCATGGCTATTAAGAGAAATGGAGAATATGCAGTTTTATAAATGTGGAGGATCTCATTGATATACGATTGGTTTTTGTGGTTTCTCCATGGAGAAGCACGTAATTAGCAGTTCTTTAATTACCTTTTTCAAAAATTTTGTAACTGGCGGTGTAACTTGTTTTTGATGTCTATCTGATACATCAATCCCTGCCAAGAAACCTTTAAGAATGAGGGTATTTTTACACTGTTGTACAGGTTTTGGGAGAACGATGCTTTATCAGATTACTGACTGCCACTTTCTCCCTGTTAAATTTCTGGCACCATTCTCGAACAGCTAGAAATGGAGCCAGTGAATCAGACAGTAGTTCATGAGACTCATGAAAAAATGTACCTCCGCTACCATTGGAATAAGGTAATCGAACAATTTGTACTTCTAAGTACAGTCGAAGGCAAGATAATGTAAAAGTACCGTTACTCTTTCAGGCTGTGGAAGTTTCTCTTCATGTTTGCAACTGGAGTGTGATCCCGGTTTGAAACTGTTTCCATGGATATTGAGCCACAGCAAAGGCAGGAGCAGGCTTGTTGACTTGTAATGGCTCTCTTGATGGGCTTGCAGTGTTGAGATTTATTTAATTTATATATTAATTGATTTTTTTTTCTGTTTTCTTAAATGCAGTTCCAATTTGAGATGGTTTTATCGTAAACTGGGCAGAGGAGGGAGAGGGGGTGGTGAGGGGAAGCTAATGAAACCAGAAAATCATCTTTTAATTTCAGGTAGGAAGCAAATCAATGTGATTATGCACATCCAATTGTTCTCAGAGAAACTCAGCAGCCAAACCTTGTACATGTTTGTGCAGCAGGCTTTTTTATTAAAAGAGGCACCAAGAAGGGAAAAGAATTACATCAACTTTGCCAAATATTTTTCAATTAGAACAATGCCCCTTTAAATTTTCCATTTTATTTGTTATTAATTTTGCAATCTGCTTTCGTGTGAATTGAACTTTCTTTGAGGCTATTTAAAATCCCAAGAGATTTTTATTGGCTCCAAAGCAACAAAAAAACACATGTAAAATGCCATTCCATTCCAGAACCTACAGTTTATTATACTGCAGTTTTAATTGCTGATTGTGAGATTAAACAGCATGCAGTACTTTACTTTATTGTTTCGGTATGCTTTTCCTGGCATCTAGATTGGCGATTACAGGTATCTTAGATTGCTGGGTGGATAAGTGAACTTGTGATGTGATGCTGAACCATACAAACCAAGGAATGTCTCAGTTTCAAAACCTGCCGATCGACTTTAACTCCCAGCAGTTTTTCGGTGGGAAACCACAGGATTCAGTTAGTTTACCACCTGCCAGGCGGCAGCAAAGTGCCACTGAGATTTTAACCGCCAGGCTTCATTACCGTAACACTGTTCCACTTCCCGCCCATTCCGGGCAGGAAACGGCTGCTAGCCTCGCAAACGGCTGCCTGCTTACATGCAGGAATGTGTGAGCTAGGGGGTTTCAGTAAGACCTTGTGGGAGGGAATGGGGGGGGTGCCGTCCAGGGCAGGGGAAGCCTGAACTTTCATTGCGGCGCCCAGAGAAGCACTCATGCTCCTCTTGGCCCCACAAAGGAAAGTAAAAAACTTACCTTTCCGGGCCTCCAATCTTCTTCAGACCTGCTTCTGCCTGATGGGAAAGCTGCTGAGGCTTCTCCACTTAGGCCTAAGTTAAAATACTGTCCAGGTCCAGTTGATGTCATCGGACCCCAATTTGATTATGCAGTTGGCAGGTGCCATTGCCGCCTCCTCAGAAAAGCAAGTTAAAATTGGACACAGTGAGATACAGGTGGCTTTCTGGCGGGTAAGTAACCAGGGACATTCTAATTACTTAAAATTCACCCCCCCCTCCTCTAGTCTGTGCTGAGTTAGTTGATCTCAACTAGGGATGGTAGGGCTTTACAATTGACTAGGGTGAGGGAGGGGAAAATTAGCCAGAGTTCCCTCACCTGATTGCTATCTAGAAACTGGTTCTTGACAGTGGTTTTCAAACTTTTCTGTGTGGGAGACGCCTTGCAAATGTTGAGGCATTTCCCAAGGATCCCTACCATCCTAATTTCCAAATAAGTGTCAGCTACCCAAAGGAAGAGTCATATCATTACATTTTTTTAATATGTAATGAATGTAGGTACAGCAACAGAAGTAACTTACTATAATGCCAACAAATACAGAACAACATAGAAATCTGATTATATTGTAGATGCCCTCGTACTTATGTACAAAGCTCACTAAAAGACTCAGTTTAAAGGACTCTGAGAAATTGAAATGTTCTGTTATTTTGGTGTGAGAAAGTGGTTTAAATTATCTAAGAACTACATTGCTATTTTATCTGCTGGTTTGCTCTATATGTAGTTGTTTCTTGTAATAATCTAGGGTTCAGGAACTTCAGTTTGAAATCCCATGATCAATAAAATAAAGTCTATTTTTCCTCTACTATGCATTAGTTATTATGGTTTTCAATTAATTTTCATTACCAACAAAGAGAATATCCAAACTGAAGCCATGATCCCATATCTTGTCCTGCCTGCCTCCAATACGCCTGTCAATTTGTGGACTTGACTTGGCAGAAGGTGGAAACCAAAGGTTAATTTTATGAGCTAGCTATTGTGGCTCTGAATATCCACTCATCTATCGTTGCTGCAAGAACTAATTTGAGATAACAGGCTGTTGATCATTCCTAATTTGGAATTTTTTTTGCATGTCTTGGGAAAAGTGCACTTTGCTTTTATTAAGAGAAAAAGAAGTATGCTATTTTTGTATTATCTCAGCTGATCGAGAGGCTAGTGAATCTTCTCAAATCAACAAAATGAAATGTTTTTCCCTAGCCCCTCCTTCCCTGAGCTGTTGATTCCTTGGTGGAGTGCAGTTCCAGATACCAGCCAAGTGCCTATTAAGATATGTAAGCCTTGATAAAAAATACATAGACATACATAGAAGTCACAATGTGGAAACAGGCCATTTGGTCCAACTGGTCCGTCTCGCCGTTTACCTTCCACACGAGCAAATTGTTCTAATCACGTTTACTAGCCCTGTTCCCATATCCCTTCCACCCCTTTTCCTTCATCCATCAATCCAACAACAACAAACAACTTGCATTTACATAGCACCTTTAATGTAACAAAACATCCCACGTCACCTCACAGGAGCATAATCAGACAAAAAACCTTAATAAGACGTCAGTTAGAGTACCATGTGCAGTACTGGGCTCCACACTATAGGAAGGATTGTGAGGCCTTAGTGAGGGTACAACACAGATCCACTAGCAAACTTTACAACCTTCCGGACTCAACATTGATTTTAATAACTTCAGATAACCACTGCTCCCATTTATTCGGACAGTAGATGCTGGTAATGATTCTGTTGTTGCCATTTACAACTCCTCTAGATCCATCTTTTGTTTCTTTACTTGTCTCATTACCACCCTCCTTGCCTTGCACCATCATCCCTTTGTCATTTAATCACTCCTGTCCTCCACCCTATCACAGACCTTTCCTTTTGTTCTTTCCTCCCTTCCCCTTCCCCCTTTCCCTGGCTCTGTACTTGCTTAAAAACTGTTAAATCTTTATTTCTTCCAGTTCTGACGAAAGGTCATCGATCTGAAACGTTAACTCTGTTTCTCTCTCCACAGATGCTGCCTGACCTGCTGAGTATTTCCAGCAGTTTCTGTTTTTATTTCACTAACGTACTGCTTGGTTTAAGAAAATACAAATATGAAGAAAAACTTGAACAAATGGGTGTTTTTTTCAGTAGATTAACACAGATTACAGGGAAATATAATAGATCCAATCTAATCTTGAATGTTAACAGTTTCTGCCTCAGCCACTAACCCTGGAAGTGAGTTCCACAGCCTCACTATACTCTACATGAAGCAATTTCTCCTGCCCTCTGTTCTAAATCTCTTACGTTTAATCCTATATCTATGGCCCTTCATCCTTGAGGAACTACTGGAAACAATCTGCTTCCATATGCCCATCCATTTATCATTTTAAACACTTTTATTATATCGCCCTGCTTAGGCCACAGCAGCCACTGAAGAATCCTAAGCGGTGCAGTAAAGGCCTGCCTCCTGGTCTGCTCATTGCAATTCAATTTCTGAAAAGAGGCCTAGAACAGGTGTTAGACTCCCTCATTTACATACGTAAGGGGCCTAACGTCTGTTTTAGGCAGCTGCCAGGGCCGCCTAAAAAATGCCCCATCCAATATCAGGTCGGATGTCTTTCAGATGTCCTTGGGGCACAGGACCTTGATCCCCAAAATTGGCCCTCATTTTGCCTGTTTTACACCTCTCTAATTTCTATCCCACAAAAATTTTCCCTCCCACATATGTTAAGTTAACTGACCTGTAATTACCCAGATTAGCTCTGTCTCCCTTTTTAAAAATGGGTACTACATTGGCAACTCTCCAGTCCTCCGGCACACATCCACACTCAATAGGGCCCTGAAATATAATTTTCTAGTGTCTCAGCAATTTCCTCCTTCAATTTGATGCAGGATTCTAGATTCAGGCCCTGCCCTTTTGTCTTCTCTTAGCTTAACTAATTTATCTAAAATTTTCCTTTATATCCGTCATGATATCGCTCATCTTGCTCTCAATCACTTTAGAATTGACTTCCTCTCCGATGTCCTTTTGAATGAAATGTTTTATTTGTGAGTTCCGCTAGAAAAACAACTTGAACCCTTATTTCTTTTTCAGCTTCAGTCTTACTGCATGATCCAGAATTTAGCTTAATTGCCATCAGCTATTGCAGCAGAGACAATTAGCACCTTGTCTATTCTGCTTCAGATTCACAACTATATTTGTCACTTAGGTAACAGCCCTTTGAAGCTGCAATATCTGTGACCGGCTCCTGCCTTAACCCTCACATTACTGCGAAGAGTTCATCCATTGTAATCCAATCAGTAGCTTTAAAATACCCAGCTCGTATCTTTTCTCTATTTATCTGACTACCAGCTCCTTCATACTCTGAGTTTTTCCTCCTCCCTTTTCCTGCTTCTACCCAGAAGATAACATTTTGCTGGCATTGAGTCGTAGAACTTTCCTCGAGCTTCAGACTTTGTTTTGTTTGTGTCCTTCCCATCTAGAAATTAAAATGTTTCCTCAGGCCAAGCACAAAATGAATTTCGAATGGAATTTTTAAACTTTTTTTATAAAAACAATTGTTTAGAAACACAAATTTCAGACATGTATACTTCATTGTCATTATGTCAGACTACTCTTTCTCTCTCTAAATGGCAGATACAACTGTAACCCCCCCCCCCCAAAAAATTATAGTGTAAATCACTGCAAAAATGTTTGGTTTGAAAAATTGTTCACCATAGGTTTTTCTCTGTCAAAATCCCTTATTACACTAGTTACGCCCTGTTATTGTTCCTTCCAGTTTATCAGAGTTTTCAAATGTCATTCAAATGAATGAATAGGGACGCTTCACAGATTCTCGACTGGGAGATCCTGGCTGCATCTTTCACGTTCTGAGCAGTTGATTATCAATATTGATGCACAACAAATGTGATGATTTTATCAGCAGTTTTGCTGTGTACTTACTGGAAGCCTTTGCAAACAGAGATCATGTAGTTGATTACGGTACAGTAAAGATGCAGGTTTTAGTGTACAGTAAGGATTCCCACCAAACTGCTGACCACCCAACTTCCCTTCCTGGCCCCCATGTTAGCTGATATTGTTAACAGTTCCATCTCCTCAGATACTGTCCCACTCCCCTTTAATTCTGTCATCATCATCCCCCCTCCTCAAAAAACCCACCCTTGACCCCTCTGTCCTTGCAAACTACCACTCCATCTCCAACCTCCCTTTCCTCTTCAAAGTCCTTGAACATGTTGTCGCCTCCCAAATCCATGCCCCTCTTTCCTATAACTCCATATTTGAATCCCTCCAATCAGGTTTCCATCCCTGCCACTGTACTGAAAGAGCCCTCACCAAAGTCACAAATGACATCCTATGTGACTGTGACCGTGGTAAACTATCCCTCCTCATCCTTCTCGATCTGCCTGCAGCCTTTGACATGGTTGACCACACCATCCTCCTCCAACGCCTCTCCTCCGTCATCCAGCTGGGTGGGACTGCGCTCGCCTGGTTCCATTCTTACCTATCCAGTCGTAGCCAGAGAATCACCTGCAATGGCTTCTCTTCCCACCCTCGCACCGTTACGTCTGGAGTCCCCCAAGGGTCTATTCTTGACCCCCTCCTATTTCTCACCTACATGATGCCCTATCAGAAACCACAGCATCAGGTTCCATGTGTTCGCTGACGACACCCAGCTCTACCTCATCAACACCTCTTTCACCCCCTCCACTGTCTCTGATTTGTCACACTACTTGTCTGACATCCAGTACTGGATGAGCAAACAATTCCTCCAACTAAATATTGGGAAGACCAAAGCCATTGTTTTCGGTCCCCACCACAAACTCCGTTCCCTAGCCACCGACTCCATCCCTCTCCCCGGCCACTGTTTGAGGCTAAACCAGACTGTTGGCAACCTTGGCGTCCTATTTGACCCTGAGATGAGCTTCCAACCACATAACCACTCCATCACCAAGACCGCCTACTTCCACCTCCGTAACATCGCGCGTTTCCGTCCCTGCCTCAGCTCATCTGCTGATAAAACCCTCATCCATGCCTTTGTTAATTCTAGACTTGACTATTCCAATGCTCTCCTGGCCAGCCTCCCATCTTCCACCTTCCATATACTTGAGCTCATCCAAAACTCTGCTGCCCGTATTCTAACTCACACCAAGTCCCGTTCACCCATCACCAGTGTGCTCGCTGACCAACATTGGCTCCCAGTCTGGGAACACCTCGATTTTAAAGTTCTCATCCTTGTTTTCAACTCTCTCCATAGCTTCGCCCCCTCCCTATCTCTATGACCTCTTCCAGCTCTACAATCCTCCAAGATCTCTGCGTTCCTCCAATTCTTGCCTCTTGCGCATCCCTGATTTTAATTGCTGCACTATTGGTGGCCGTTCCTTCAGCTGCCTAAGCCTCAAGCTCTGGAATTCCCTCACTAAACCTCTCCACCTCTCTCTCCTGCTTTAAGATGCTTCTTAAAATCTACCTCTTTGACCAATCTAATATCTCCTTATGTGGCTCGGTGTCAAATATTGTTTGATAATCGCTCCTGTGAGGTGCCTTGGGATGTCTTACTACGTTAAAGGCACGATATAAATGCAAGTTGTTGTTGTTGATGCAGGTGCTGATAATCTGACTTCCATTTTGTACAGTGACTGATGGAAATTTCTATCAACTCATTTAGGAAAAGTAATAAATTCCACTTGCAATACAATAAATGTTAAAGCATCAGAATTTGATTTGACACTGTAACTCAGAGATAACAAATAGGTAACAGTTGGAGTATGCTGGAAACACACAATGTATCGTAGGGATTGTGATGGTGTGTGTATGCATATGTAGTTGTATCCCGAGATTATGTTGCCACCCATAGCTCAACCTGGTCCAACTGTAATACCATCGATAGCAGTGTTCAGCCCGTTAGATAACGCTTGTCATGGGATTCTTCCCCATAATTTTCAGATGTAGAAGACACTAAAAATTTCAACAGACAACAGCTACTTATTTTATGTTACTATGCAGAGCATCACTTCCATCCATTGTAAATCCACTTATGCTTTTCTTAACCCTTTTTTTAGATTTCATATTGATATTTTCTTTTATACACTACAAAGGGAAAATACATATTGTGTAGAACATTTATCATACAGATCACATTTCATAACACACTCAAACCTTATCGCTGATGCATTATATCAATTGTGCCCTTTCTTTGGATGGTTATCACATCCAATGTGGCCCAAGCAGATATTATTGTGGATAACTCACACCCATTGTGCTCCAGGTATTATACTATACTATATCATATATGTGCCAATAACAACAGGTGATTAAACAGTTATTATTTCAAATAACAGATACAGATTTACTCCACCTTTTTAAGGTAGCAACTTAAGTGGAACTACTTTCTCACAAGCTACCTTCAGTTGAAGAAAACCCAAACAGCTGCATGTGCTCTCTCAACATTAACAAGCATCAGATGTAACCATAGCAACTGTGCCATAATAACTGCTGTTAAGACCCTGTGCCATCCATACCACAAACAAAGGATGTTTGGTACATTTTTCTTCTCTGTAACACGTCGTGGGGATTTTTTTACATTAAAGACATGACATAAATGCAAATGGAGTCATACCTAGCACAAAGGAAGATGGTAGTGGTTGTTGGAGGCCAATCATCTCAGCCCCAGGACATTGCTGCAGGAGTTCCCCAGGGCAGTGTCCTAGGACCAACCATCTTTAGCTGCTTCATCAATGACCTTCCCTCCATCATAAGGTCAGAAATGGGGATGTTCGCTGATGATTGTACAGTGTTCAGTTCCATTCGCAACCCCTCAAATAATGAAGAAGTCTGTGCCCGCATGCAGCAAGACCTGGACAACATCATCCAGGCTTGGGCTGATAAGTGGCAAGTAACATTCGCACCAGAGAAGAGCCAGGCAATGACCATCTCCAACGTGAGAGAGTCTAACCACCTCCCCTTGACATTCAACGGCATTACCATCGCCGAATCCCCCACCATCAAGATCCTGAAGGTCACCATTGACCAGAAATTTAACTGAACCAGCCACATAAATGCTGTGGCTGCAAGAGCAGGTCAGAAGCTGGGTATTCTGCAATGAGTGACTCACCTCCTGACTCCCCACAGCCTTTCCACCATCTACAAGGCACAAATCAGGAGTGTGATGGAATACTCTCCGCTTGCCTAGATGAGTGCAGCTCCAACAACACTCAAGAAGCTCAACACCATCCAGGACAAAGCAGCCCGCTTGATTGGTACCCCATCCACCACCTTAAACATTCACTCCCTTCATCACTGGCGCACCGTGGCTGCAGTGTGTACCATCTACAAGATGCACTGCAGCAACTCGCCAAGGTTTCTTCAACAGCACCTCCCAAACCCGAGAACTCTAACACTTACAAGCACAAGGGCAGAAGGCGCATGGGAACACCATCACCTGCACGTTCCCCTCCAAGTCACACACTATCTCGACTTGGAACTATATCACCGTTCCTTCAACATCGCTGTGTCAAAATCCTGGCACTCCCGACCTAACAGCACTGTGGGAGAATCTTCACCACACAGACTGCAGCGGTTCAAGAAGGCAGCTCATCACCACCTTCTCAAGGGCAATTAGGGACGGGCAATAAATGCTGGCCTCGCCAGCGACGCCACGTCCCATGAATGAATAAAAAAAAGTTGTTGTTCTACACTGAGGCCTTGCCTGTCTGCTCTGATGATTCCGATTATTAAAGATCTTATGGCATTTTTTTGAATAACATCAGGGAATTCTCCTGATGCTCTGGCCAACGTAGCTTCATCAACCAACACCACAAAAACTAGTTAACTAGTCATTAATCTCATAGAGTCATAGAGTTATACAGCATGGATAGAGGCCCTTCGGCCCATCGTGTCCGCGCCGGCCATCAAGCCCAGTCTAATCTAATCCCATATTCCAGCATTTGGTCCGTAGCCTTGTATGCTGTGGCATTTCAAGTGCTCATCCAAATGCTTCTTGAATGTTGTGAGGGTTCCTGCCTCCACAACCCTCTCAGGCAGTGAGTTCCAGACTCCAACCACCCTCTGGGTGAAAAAGTTCTTTCTCAAATCCCCTCTAAACCTCCCGCCTTTTACCTTGAATCTATGCCCCCTTGTTATAGAACCCTCAACGAAGGGAAAAAGCTCCTTAGTATCCATCCTATCTATGCCCCTCATAATTTTGTACACCTCAATCATGTCCCCCCTCAGCCTCCTCTGCTCCAAGGAAAACAAACCCAATCTTCCCAGTCTCTCTTCATAGCTGAAGCGTTCCAGCCCTGGTAACATCCTGGTGAATCTCCTCTGCACCCTCTCCAAAGTGATCACATCCTTCCTGTAGTGCGGCGACCAGAACTGCACACAGTACTCCAGCTGTGGCCTAACCAGTGTTTTATACCCCTAATCTCATTTCTGTTCGTGGGACATTGGGGTCGATTTTGACTTTTGGGAGACTGGCTGAGCGATTTTGAGGGCCTGGACTCCTGAAAATAATTTCAAACTTACCTTTTCTGGGCCTCTTCAGCTCTATCACCCGTGGAACTGCTCCGACCAGTTCTCTCCTAAAATGGTCATTGAGGTCCTTTATTTGCTTATTAAAAAAGGACTACTGCCTGAAAGACACAGACCTTTCGGCTGCCCCTTGGTAGGCCCCTTTCAAAATGGAGGTGTGAACAGGATGATAAGTGCTCCACCCCCATTTTAACTGCTCACACCAATTGGGACATGATAAATTTGCCTCATTATGTGCAAATTAACTGCCACGTTCACTTATATAACAGTCACTGCACTTCAAAGCATATTCATTCTAAAGTATTCTGCCAATTTTTGCAGAAATCAATTTTTTTTTTACACAGTTATCTCAAACAATTGTTCTACACTTTCCTCCAGTACATCTACATTCTCACTTCCACTATCATTTGTAAAATGCGCAACTTTCTTCCCCAAACCAATCCATTAGCAAGACTACTTTCTTCCATCTCCAAAACCTGCCTTTGCTCCTACCTCTCCATCTTTGTAGCTCAACCCCTAATCCAAACCTCTATCACCTCTAGACCTGATTTCTCCAGTGCTCTCCTTTCTGGCCCCCAAACCTCTAACCTCCACCAACTACAATTCATCTAGAAATTCTCACCCGACATCCTCACTCATACAAATGCCTGCATCCAGATCATCACTTACCCAGCTTTTTCCCAAGGTTCCTGGAGCCCTACATAATTTTAGATCAAACGTTACTCCCTTTGGGTAATTTTACATCTTCAAGCTACCAGTGCAGAACATCACCCACCGGCAATGTACATTGGAAATTTGGGTGCACACTGCTTTAATTTATGGTCAGAGTATGATGCGTAGAATGCCGCCAAATTTCGAACATGCAATTTGGGCAGGTGAGGCTTCCAAACAAAGTCAGAAAATTACCCCTTCTGGGTGTACTTGTGGGTTTTACAATGCTGATGAAGACAATAGAAGCAGCAGTATTGATCTGCCACTATATATAACAATCCTTAATATCTTAAATTTAGAATTTATATCTTAACCTTTCTGTAACCTTTCAGACAGACTTGTGGCTTTATATCATACAATATTACTTGCTGTATTTACTAACCTAAGAACATGTACTGTGCATATTAACTGTAGCTTTTATTATACTATTGGTAGATTTTCTGAGTTCTTGCACATGCCGAGGACTTGGAATATCTAAGTGTAAAAATGCTATCCCTATTTTACAAATCTGTATTTCTGGTGTGGAGATCAGGGAGCCCCGCAGTACTTTTCACCCAAATTCCCAGTATGTGTTCCTGGCTCACAAAACTCCACGCCAGGAGCATGTATTCAGAATATTTACCCTAATATAGCGTAACTTAAAACAGCAGCCTCGAAGAAGTTAAATACGGTGGTGAGGATATATTTTGGGACCTATTGGGAACCTGTGCTTATGGAAAATGGGACACCACTTAGTGCATAGCTTGCGAGTGCTGCAGGTGAAACTTGGTTATATTGGACATGACAGGAGTGGTTTATTCCCCATAAACACCATTATATCAAAGCAATATCTGGACAGAACAAATAATTTGTTGCAGGGAGTGATTTCTTATTGCTCAGAAACTGCCATGTTCATGGCCTCCGGGATTATCACTGAAAAATTGCAGTACTTGGGCAGTAAATCTCACCTCATGTAATTGTAGAAGTTTGCAGGATTTATTTTGGGATGCCACACTACACCAAATCACTCCATCTACATCGGTATGTGATTAGTATATGCAAAGTGGATTAATATTACTAATTACAGTTCAGACTGTGCCATTATAAGTGATAACCGAAGTGATGCTGTACATTTGTTTTACTGCCATCTAGGAACTGGAGATTAAGCATGAGTTTGTAGAGCAAACCTATTCACAATGCTATTTGTATGTGGTGGGGGGGGGAAATTAGATCTTGCCAGAAAAGCATGACAGCAATAATGAACCACCTTTTGTGCCGGGTTGGAGTGTACAGTAGTTGCAAAATATTAGACTGGAAATCAAGCTAGCACAATACAAAGGCATCCTATCACTGCTGGTATCTTACTAGGTACTTTACTTGTGTGAAAGCCCCTTTAAATATCGAGGCAATAAATATCATAACTTTAAATTATGGTCAGAACATCATGGGCAGAATGTTCCCAAAATTCTAATATGTGATTTGGGCAGGTGAGGCTCCCTGCCAGGAGCATAAGAAAGAAAGAACTTGCATTTATATAGCACCTTTCATGATCTTAGGAGGTCCCAAAATGCTTTACAGTCAATTAAGTATTTTTGAAGTGTAGTCACTGTTGCAATGTAGGGAACGCTGCACACAGCAAGGTCCCAGAAACAGCAATGAGATAACGACCAGCTACTTTTACATATGTTGGTTGAGGGATAAATAATGGTTAGGACACCGGGAAGAACTCCCCTGCTCTTCTTCAAATAGTGCCATGGGATCTTTTATGTCCATCTGAGGGCAGACGGGGCCTCAGTTTAATGTCTCATCTGAAAGACTGCACCTCCAACAGTGCAGCATTCCCTCAATACTGCACTTAAATGTCAGTTTAGATAATGTGCTCATGTCGCTGGAGTGAAGCTTGAACCCACAACCTTCTGATCCAGAGGTGAGACTTCTATCACTGAGTCAAGGCTGACACTGACAAACAGCTACCACCCATCGAGTTTTGGCCAAGACAGCCCAGTTTTTGAGCGAGCTGCTCAGAAACTTTTAAAATCTATAGGCCAGGCATTAAAAGATGCTCTGGAAACAGATTTATTTTTGTCTTCTATTATACAAAACGCATTAGTTATTAATGCTTTCATTGAACTTTCAGCAATAAAGTATCAGAACTTAAGCAATGATCCCACCCCGTCTGCCCTGTGTCTGGTTTTGGACTTGGCAAGACATGGCAATCTCTTCAGAAATGCTGTCAGATAAGCATGTTACTAAAATATAACTACAATGTAAGAGAAATTGAATACGGCACTGTAATAGTTCACAGTTGTTGCCAAATAACTTTTTTTCAAATGTATATAATTAGGAACAAAAGAATTCTATCAGTTAAAACAGATTTCCACCCAGTGCTATCCATCACACAGATGGTCAGGATTTTGTGGTGAACCCTTAAGATTAACTTTAGGAATGTGCAGTTTGTGCACTTGTGCTTCTGGCCTCCTCTTTCCAAATGGAGAATGAGATATGAGGAGCGGAGGTCAAGAGGTCAACCACATTGACAAGCCAAGCATTCCTAAAACTGTCTGCAGCTGTGGAACCTTAAATATCGTGATAACAGATAGCGGTAGGAATATTTTTTTTTCTTCATACTTCTTACTTGGGAATGGGTTCCCAAGCAACCAGTAGTCCTCTGGTGGTCACTGTTTTCTGTATGACTTTAAAGAGTATTAGCAAACTACTGGATTGTCATGCAGATGAAAACCAAGCCTGATCCTGTCTTCATTTAGCATCCACTTTCCAACAAGGGTAGGAACTCTGGTTTAATTCCACCCCCACCTTTCGTGGGTCAACTGTTTCACGTTTACAACTACCCTGCTGAAATCTGCTAATCTAGTTACAGGCACAGAGAGTTGAACTTCGGTCATTCCTGGTCTCTATGGCCCGGTGGTTCATGAAGCTGCAGCGTTGCAGTTATCCACTGAACCACCAGGGAGAGCTCCAGAAAGAAGGAAACATTTAACTGGTGGGATTCCTCGGGCTCCATAAATTCACCAGGAAAAATGAATTTGCAAAGAGTGTGGGCACTCATTTTAGTGATTAGATAGCAGTAAATGAGGAAGAGGGCAATAATCCACACAACGTTGTGTTTTTAAATATTTTATCAAAAAATTGCTGAATATCAATACACTTAAATGTAATTTATACAAACTTCAAAAGCTCTCCTCGATTTACAAATTTCAATAAAACACTTTTATAGATGAGGTTGGAAGGGTGACTATTAACAACCCCAACATCCTCCTATCATTTATTCAAATGAAGTTAAAAGGAAGAAATCAAATGGTTTTTTTTCAAAGAATGTAAACACAAATTAATTGATAATTATGGAAAAAGTCACATTTTGCAATCTACTGGGTACTAATCCATTGTGATAACTATTTTATACTGGTCGTGCTGGAATGATCCCTTTGAAAATTATTTGATTAAAATAGTAACCAAGCTATTGTGCACACCACCTTGTGGTGGAAATGATCGGCCAGGAAAGGAAAAAGTGCTAAAAATAAAAAGCAAGTCCTCTGATAAGCATCCTATTTGTTTGGAGTCCAACGAAAACACAGTACAAAAATCACACAGTGCTGTTACCCAGAGCTCGACTGCAGAGTAGCGAATCGACCGACCGCCACATTACTTCAATATTTATTACCTGTATTCTCCGGAAAATAAACGTGTACTTGTCTGCTCTCGATGGTTTAAATACAGTAAAGGTTGGTTCCCCTCCCTCCCCTCCCAGCTCCAGTCACCGATAAGTCAAACTTGCAAATCGAACTGTGACTCCAAAAGACAGACAGAGTGCTACCGGTGTATGGGGAAAGACTCTGTGCAGAGCATCCTCCTCGGCTATTTATTTGCTCATTTGCTTTGATCTAGACCAGTTACATTACCAAGTTTTCTTTTGACTCCAATGCCACGGTCGGTGGTTGTAGGCAGAGAGGAGCCATCGCCCTGTTTCTGAGCTCCCTTGGATGTGATGGTGGGAAGCTCCTCAGTCTCCCTCCCTCTCTCTCTCTGTGTGCCCGAGGTAGACCGCTCAACCCTCATCCCCTCCTCTGCTCCATGCCGTTGGGTAAGAAGCCCGCGATGATGGGTACCGGCCAGATCAGAGCGGCCACACTCCAAATGATGATCACGATGGTCATGAAACACGCCACCAGGGTGGACTCGATGGGCTTGCGGTTGAGCCTCCAGCCCGTGTCCCAACTCAGCTCCTCCAGGTTGAAATCCAGGCAGCAAAAGTTCACCTGCTGCCCCTGGAGAGAAGTCCTCCTTTGGCCGGATCTCCTGCGCTTGGTCCCACCGCACCCAATGCAAAGTTTGAACTCCTGCTGGCCCCCTCCCACCCCGACGTGGTCAATGATCACAGGGGGGAAGACCCTGTTGAAAGCCGCCGAGAAGAAGGACCTACCGTTGTTGTTGGTGGTGAAGAGGAGGACATCGCAATGGAAGCTCAAGGGTCTTTCCCAACGGGCCACCAGCGAGGTGGCCACCAGCCTGTGAACGGTGATGTTGCACCGGTTGGTCTGAGCGGCGAGATCCCGGGCTTCAGCCTCGAACGATCGCTTGGCGCCCGCAGAAGTAGAGCCAGAGTCTAACTTCAGGGGAGCCGCCAGGGAGAAGTTGAGAGAAGTGCTGTCGGGTTGAAGGAAGAAGTCCTCCCCGCTCCAGCTGTTGGAAGACGGGAGGCTGCTGGTGGCGATCAGAGCCAGAGCCACAGCCAGGAGATGGGTGGTCAGCATGGCACTCTCCCTGGACACTGCATGGTATCAGGATACGCGGAGAAGAGGCTCTGAGCCAAGAGATCCTCTGTGTGTGTGTGTGTGTGTGTGCTGAGCATGGATCCACCGGCTGCAATCGTTACACCACCCTACTGTTTTTATACAACCCTGTAGGGATTCGCGCAACGTGAGCTTCTCTTAAAGCTGTAGCACCGTGGGAATATTTTTTAAAATCTAAATTTGTTAAGTCTCCAAATTGGTCTACTTGTCATACAGCTAGAGACAAAACAATTTCCTTGCCAAACATCCGTTTTACACAAATAAATTCATTTGTTTTGATTTGCGAATATGCAGCTCTAAATTGTAAACATTGCTTGACCGCTGGAACTGGCATGGTTAGACCACACAGGACTGGTAGCCGCTAGGAACTAACAACTGTGTGTTGCATGATTTTCATTTGTGCAGATGAATACCAAAAAAAGTGCGTATGTTTTTATTTATCACGTTTAAATTTGCACTTTCTTCTGGTGCCTGACCTTAATATTTTCCTTTTAATCATTTGCAGTTTATAAACTTATCACATACATTTTTCATACTGTCACTGAAAACCCAGGTTTACATGGTATTCCAACATGCAAAGGGCTCTTTTTTGGGAGTAGAGGGCAGATGAATTATCCGTCACTCATTTCATATGTTAAACCCACATCCCCATTCAGTATGCTTAAAAGCTCACTCATTCCAATTTATTTAAAAGAGTAATTTTAAACATAAATATCTTACAATTAGTATTATTAGTACTAACTAATGGATAAGTTGTAGGTATTTGATACAGTTTTAAATATGGTTTATAGACCACTAGTACTGCACTGGCGGCTGGGTCTGGATGTTAGTTCTGTTACTGCAGGCATTTTAATTTTGTGAGCCCATCAGAATTTTTGCATTAGTGTTTTTTTTTATTACTAGCTGATATCCAATGACATCGCTTACAGGTAATCTGGGGTCTGGAGTATAGTTTGTGATGTTAATGTCTTTCTATTCTGAGCTGGGGAGCAGAACACGACAAGGTTCTGAGGAGTTGGGCACAACAGAGGGGCCTAAGGTGCAGAGCGCAGTGGGCGGGAGGCTGGAAGTGGCGTCTAGCAAGAGGGGAGGCGGGAAGTGAAGCACAACTGGGCTGGGGAGATGAGTACAAAATGTTTTAATTAAAACCACTGAAGAGAAGGAGGCATTTACCTGTTCAATATCAATGGTGAACTCTGGTGGCAGCTGTTAAGAGAGGTTTTCTCCTTGGATCTGATTTCCAACAGAAAGTGTCTGAGAGAAACATATTTTATGTTTGTCCAATCAGAAAATAGGGATTTGTCTTTAAAGTTGGAATTACCAGCCGAAGTTCAGTTCCTCTTTATGTATTTATATTAATAATGAGCGATATGGTGAATCTATAGTTGCATAGTTGACAAAGAAATTATGATTGACAACAAGATTGGCCATTCACAGAGTGTGTCACGATTTTCTGTTTTTAAGCCTGGGCTAGCCGTCCAGTGTTGGACAAAATAAAAGGTAAGGAATCTTACAACACCAGGTTATAGTCCAACAGTTTTATTTGAAAATCACAAGCTTTCGGAGGCTTTCTCCTTCGTCAGGTGACTCACCTGTTGGACTATAACCTGGTGTTGCAAGATTCCTTACATTTGTCCACCCCAGTCCATCACCGGCATCTCCACATCAAAATAAAAGGTAGCAGCATTTACATGACTTCTGGGAGTTGTAGTCCACCAGTGTCACGTACAAAATTACACTGTGTTAGGGTTGCCAACTCTGGTTGGAGGTATTGCTTGACGGTGGATCACGTGACATCTGACCATGTGACAGCTAAACATGTGACATCTGATCATGTGACATCTGCAAATGTTATTGCATTTACCTTATAAAGGTCGGCCCCCCTATAGTTGAGTATCTTTGCTTGTGATTTCACACTAGCAGCTGTTGTGTGAGAAGTTCTGAAAACCACTGAGCAGGCAAAATAGGGAAACTGAGGGAGAGGAAACTGAAGGTGAGAGAATGATTCACAGAGGGGAAACCAGAGAGTGGAGGAACTTTGATTCCACCAGTAATTAATAGTAATTCACTGAAATACTGGGAACACTCAGATTCCCCTCATAACTATCAGTAATACAGTAAAACACTGATAGTCTATATGTAACTGGTTGTAATAGATGTAATGCCCTGAAATCCTACCTGTAACCACTAGTAATCCTATAACCCGCTGATATTCACCCTCCAACTGCAGGCAGAACCCTCCTGCACTGCACAAGGAGCAGTCCAGCTCCTCATATGATGCCTTTTAATAGAATATGACTTTTAATAGAATCGTACAGCACAGAAGGAAGCTATTCGGCTCATCCTGCCTGTGCCGGCTCTTTGGAAGAGCTAACCAATTAGTCCCACACCCCTGCTCTTTCCATATAGCCATGCAGTTTCTTCCCTTTCAAGTATTTATCCAATTCCCTTTTGAAAGTTACTACTGAATCTGTTACCACCACCCTTTCAAGCAGTGCATTCCATAACAAATTGCTACATAAAAAAATGTTTCCTCATGTTGCCTTTAGTTCTGTTGCCAATTACCTTAAATCTGTATCCACTGGTTACTGACCCTTCTGCCACGAGAAACAGTTTCTCCTTATTTACTCTATCAAAATTCTTCAAGATTTTGAATAATTCTATCAAATCTCCTCTTAACCTTCTCTGCTGTAAGGAGAACAATCCCAGCTTCTCCAGTCTCTCCACATCAATGAAGTCCTTTGTACCATTCTAGTAAATATCTGCTGCACCTCCCTAAGGCCTTGACATCCTTTCTGAAGTGTGGTGCCCAGAATTGGACACAATACTCCAGATGAGGCGTAACCAGTGGTTTTATGAAGGTTTAGCATAACTTCTTTGCTTTGTACTCTATGCCTCTATTAATAAAGCCCATGATCCCATATGCTTTTTTTTTAAACAGCCTTCTCAACTTGTCCTGCCACCTACAAAGATTTGTGTACATATGCCCCCAGGTCTCTCTGTTCCTGCACCCCTTTTAAAATTGTACCATTTAACTTATATTGCCTCTCCTCATTCTTCCTACCAGAATGCATCATTTCACACTTCTCTTGTGTTAAATTTCATCTGCTATGTGTCTGCCATTTCACCAGTCTGTCTATGTCCACCAGAAGTCTAAAACTATCCTCCTCATTGCTACATTTCTGAGTTTCGTGTCATCTGCAAACTTTGAAACTATGCCCTGTATGCCCAAGTCCAAGTCATTAATAAAAATCAAAAAGAGCAGGGGATCAACTCTGGTTCAGTGAGGAGTATAGAAGAGCATGCCAGGAACAGCACCAGGCGTAACTAAAAATGAGGTGCCAACCTGGTGAAGCTACAACACAGGACCACATGCATGCTAAACAGCGGAAGCAACATGCCATAGGCAGAGCTAAGCAATTCCACAACCAACGGATCAGATCAAAGCTCTGCAGTCCTGCCACATCCAGTCGTGAATGGTGGTGGACAATTAAACAACTAACGGGAGGAGGAGGCTCTGCAAACATCCCCATCCTCAATGATGGCGGAGTCCAGCACGTGAGTGCAAAAGACAAGGCTGAAGCGTTTGCAACCATCTTCAGCCAGAAGTGCCGAGTGGATGATCCATCTCGGCCTCCTCCCGATATCCCCACCATCACGGAAGCCAGCCTTCAGCCAATTCGATTCACTCCACATGATATCAAGAAATGGCTGAATGCTATGGATACAGCAAAGGCTATGGGCCCCGACAACATCCCGGCTGTAGTGCTGAAGACTTGTGCTCCAGAACTAGCCGTGCCTCTAGCCAAGCTGTTCTAGTACAGCGAAAACACCGGCTTCTACCTGACAATGTGGAAAATTGCCCAGGTATGTCCTGTCTACAAAAAGCAGGACAAATCCAATCCGGCCAATTAACACCCCATCAGTCTACTCTCAATCATCAGCAAAGTGATGGAAGGTGTCTTCGACAGTGCTATCAAGCGGCACTTACCAATAATCTGCTCACTGATGCTCAGTCTGGGTTCCACCAGGACCACTCAGCTCCAGACCTCATTACAGCCTTGGTCCAAACATTGACAAAACAGTTGAATTCCAGAAGTGAGGTGAGAGTGACATCAAGGCAGCATTTGACCAAGTGTGGCACCATGGAGCCCTAGTAAAATTGAAGTCAATGGGAATCAGGGGGAAAACTCTCCAATGGCTAGTCATATCTAGCACAAAGGAAGATGGCAGTGGTTGTTGGGGGCCAATCATCTCAGCCCCAGGACATTGCTGTAGGAGATCCTCAGGGCAGTGTCCTAGGCCCAGCCATCTTCAGCTGCTTCATCAATGACCTTCCCTCCATCATAAGGTCAGAAATGGGGATGTTCGCTGATGATTGCACAGTGTTCAGTTCCATTCGCAACCCCTCAGATAATGAAACAGTCTGTGCCCACATGCAGCAAGACCTGGGCAACATCCAGGCTTGGGCTGATAAGTGGCAAGTAACATTCGCGCCTGGCAAGTAACATTCGCGCCAGACAAGTGCCAGGCGATCACCATCTCCACCAAGATAGAGTCTAACCACCTCCCCTTGACTTTCAACAGAATTACCATCGCTGAATCCCCCACCATCAACATTGACCAGAAACTTGACTGGACCAGTCACATAATTACTGTGGATACAAGAGCAGGTCGGGGGAAGGTTATTCTGTGGCGAGTGACTCACCTCCTGACTCCCCAAAGCCTTTCCACCATCTACAAGGCACAAGTCAGAAGTGTGATGGAATACTATCCACTTGCCTGGATGAGTGCAGCTCCAACAACACTCAAGAAGCTCGACACCATCCAGGACAAAGCAGCCCGCTTGATTGGCACCCCATCCACCATCCTAAAGATTCACCCCTTTCACCACCAGCGCACCGTGGCTGCAGTGTGTACCATCCACAGGATGCACTGTAGCAACTTGCCAAGGTTTCTTTGACAGCACTTCCCAAACCCGTGACCTCTACCACCTAGAAGGACAAAGGCAGCAGGCACATGGGAACAACACCACCTGCACGTTCCCCACCAATTCACACATCATCCCAACTTGGAAATATATCACCATTCCTTCATCGTCACTGGGTCAAAATCCTGGAATTCCCTACCTAACAGCACTGTGGGAGAACCTTCAACACACGGACTGCAGCGGTTCAAGAAGGCGGCTCATCATCACCTTCTCAAGGGCAATTAGGGATGGGCAATAAATGCTGGCCTTGCCACTGATGCCCACATCCCATGAACGAATAAAAAAAAACACCAACCCCTTGGGAACACCACTGTATATTTCCCTCCAGTCTGAAAAACAACCGTTTACCACTACTCTCTGCTCTCTGTCCCTTAGCTAATTTCAGAACCACGCTACCACTGTCACTTTAATCCCATGGGCTTCAATTTTGCAAACAAGTCTATTACGTGGTACTTTATCAAACGCCTTTTCAAAGGCATAAACCGCACTACCCTCATCAACCCTCTGTTACTTCATCAAAGAACTCAATCAAGTTAGTATACAGGATTTGCCTTTAATGAATCTGTGCTGGCTTTCATTTATTAACCCATACTTTTCCATGTGCCAATTAATTTTGTCCCATATTACTGTCTCTAACAGTTTCTCCACTACCAACGTTAGACTGACTGGCCTGAAGTTGCCGGGTTTATCCATCTCCCCTTTTTTGAACAGGGGTGTAACATTTGCAATCTTCCAGTCCTCTAGCACCACTCCTATATCTCGTGAGGATTGGAAGATTGTGACGAGAGCCTCCACAATTTCCACCCTTAAGTCCCTCAGCCCCATTGCTCTTCCTATCTCCTTTTTTTATTTGTTCATGGGATGTGGGTGTCGCTGGCAAGGCCAGCATTTATTGCCCATCCCTAATTGCCCTTGAGAAGGTGGTGGTTAGCTGCCTTCTTGAACTGCTGCAGTCCGTGTGGTGAAGGTTCTCCCACAGCGCTGTTAGAAAGGGAGTTCCAGGATTTTGACCCAGCGACGATGAAGGAACGGTGATATATTTCCAAGTCAGGATGATGTGTGACTTGGAGGGGAACGTGCAGATGGTGTTGTTCCCATGTGCCTGCTGCCCTTGTCCTTCTAGGTGGTAGAGGTCGCGGGTTTGGGAGGTGCTGTCGAAGAAGCCATGGCGAGTTGCTGCAGTGCATCCTGTGGATGGTACACACTGCAGCCACGGTGTGCCGGTGGTGAAGGGAGTGAATGTTTAGGGTGGTGAATGGGGTGCCAATCAAGCGGGCTGCTTTGTCCTGGATGGTGTCCAGCTTCTTGAGTGTTGTTGGAGCTGCACTCATCCAGCCAAGTGGAGAGTATTCCATCACACTCCTGACTTGTGCCTTGTAGATAGTGGAAAGGCTTTGGGGAGTCAGGAGGTGAGTCACTCGCCACAGAATACCCAGCCTCTGATCTGCTCTTGTAGCCACAGTATTTGTGTGGCTGGTCCAATTAAGTTTCTGGTCAATGGTGACCCCCAGGATGTTGATGGTGGGGGATTCGGCGATGATAATGCCATTGAATGTCATGGGGAGGTGGTTAGACTCTCTCACGTGGAGATGGTCATTGCCTGGCTCTTCTCTGGCGCGAATGTTACTTGCCACTTATCAGCCCAAGCCTGGATGTTGTCCATGTCTTGCTGCATGCGGGTATGGACTGCTTCATTATATGAGAGGTTGCGAATGGAACTGAACACTATGCAATCATCAGCGAGCATCCCCATTTCTGACCTTATGATAGAGGGAAGGTCATCGATGAAGCAGCTGAAGGTAGTTGTACCTAGGACACTGCCCTGAGGAACTCCTGCAGCGATGTCCTGGGGCTGAGATGATTGGCCTCCAACAACCACTACCATCTTCCTTTGTGCTAGGTATGACTAGCCACTGGAGAGTTTTCCCGCTGATTCTCATTGACTTCAATTTTACTAGGGCTCCTTGGTGCCACACTCTGTCATATGCTGCCTTGATGTCAAGGGGAGTTACTCTCACCTCACCTCTGGAATTCAGTTCTTATGACCATGTTTGGACCAAGGTTGTAATGAGGTCTGGAGCCAAGTGGTCCAAACTGAGCATTGGTGAGCAGGTTATTGGTGAGTAAGTGCCGCTAGATAGCATTGTCGATGACACCTTCCATCATTTTGCTGATGATTGAGAGTAGACTGATGGGGCGGTAATTGGTCGGATTGGATTTGTCCTGGTTTTTGTGGGACATACCTGGGCAATTTTCCACATTGTCGGGTAGATGTCAGTGTTGTAGCTGTACTGGAACAGCATGGCTGGAGGCGCAGCTAGTTCTGGAGCACAGGTCTTCAGCACTACAGCCGGGATGTTGTCGGGGCCCACAGCTTTTGCTGTATTCAGTGCACTCGGCCGTGGAGTGAATCGAATTGGCTGAAGACTGGCTTCTGTGATGGTGGGGATATTGGGAGGAGGCCAAGATGGATCATCCACTCGGCACTTCTGGCTGAAGATGGTTGCAAACGCTTCAACCTTGTCTTTTGCATTCACGTGCTGGACTCTGCCATGATTGAGGATGGGGATGTTCACAGAGCATCCTCCTCCCATTAGTTGTTTAATTGTCCACCACCATTCAGGACTGGATGTGGCAGGACTGCAGGGCTTTGATCTGATCCGTTGGTTGTGGAATCGCTTAGCTCTGTCTATAGCATGTTGCTTATACTGTTTAGCATGCATGTGGTCCTGTGTTGTAGCTTCACCAGGTTGGCACCTCATTTTTAGGTACGTCTGGTGCTGCTCCTGGCATGCTCTTCTACACTCCTCATTGAACTAGGGTTGATCCCCTGGCTTGTTTGTTCTGGTTTTGACTCAGGTTTCGTGTGGAGTTGATATCTCTGAACTGGGAATCAGTCAGAACCGATCTGTACTTAGATTTCACACGTCAAAACCGACCAGCACAAACCGACCTGAAGCAAAACGATAGAACGCAAAAAGGGCAGCGAGCTCGGTGTTTGAGGCACTTCTCACAGGGCACATCATCCTGATCTCAACTCAGCACCAACATTTCTCGACCACTCCCTGGGCTCCGATTCAATAAAGGAGGTTGATGTCAACCGTGGCTGACTGGGTCACACTCTTGCTTCTGAGTTAGAAGGTTGTGGGTTCAAGTCCCACTCCAGGGACTTGAGCACATAGTCTAGGCTGACACTCAGTGCAGAACTCCCTCAGTACTGCACTGATCAGAGGTGCTGTCTTTCAGATGAGATGTTAAACTGAGGCCCTGTTTACCCTCTTAGTTGGATGTAAAAGATCCCATGGCACTTTTTCGAAGAAGAGCAGCGGAGTTCTCCCCGGTGTCCTGGCTAACAATTATCCCTCAACTAACACTAAAACAGATTATCTGGTCATTACCACATTGCTGTTTGCGGGAGCTTGTTGTGTGCAAATTGGCTATCGCATTTCCTAAATTATAATGGTGGCTATAATTCTTCATAGCCAATGACGTACTTTTAATTTAAAGCTCTTGAGACATCCTGAGGTCATGAAAGGAGCTATATAAATACAAGTCTTTCTTTTATGTCACCGAGCCTGAGGCTGCTCTGTGGCAGCAATTGGTGACATCAGAGTGTGGAAGGCCACTGTTATAGAATCATAGAAAGTTCCGGCACAGGAGGCCATTTGGCCCATCGTGTCCATGCCGGTCGAAAAGAGCTATCCAACTTAATCCCACTTTCCAGCACTTGGTCCTTAGCCCTGTAGGTTACAGCACTTAAAGTGCACCTCCATGTACTTTTTAAATGAGTTGAGGGTTTCTGCCTCCACCACCCTTTCAGGTAGTGAGTTCCAGGCCCCCACACCCTCTGGGTGAAAAAATTTCTGCTCAGCTCCCCTCTAATCCTTCTACCAATTACTTTAAATCTATGCCCCCTGGTCACTGACCCCTCTGCCAAGGGAAATAGGTCCTCCCTATCCACTCTATCTCGGCCCCTCATAATTTTATATACCTCAATTAAATCTCCCCTCAGCCTCCTTTGTTCCAAAGAAAACAACCGCAGCCTATCCAATCTTTTCTCATAGCTAAAATTTTCCAGCCCTGGCAACATCCTTGTAAATCTCCTCTGTAGCCTCTCTAGTGCAATTACATCTTTCCTGTAATGTGGTGACCAGAACTGTAAGCAGTACTCAAGCTGTGGCCTAACTAGTGTCTTATACAGTTCCAACATAACCTCCCTATTATATTTTATGCCTCGGCTAATAAAGGAAAGTTTCCCGTATGCCTTCTTAACCACCTATCTACCTATCCTGCTACCTTCAGGGATCTGTGGACATGCACTCCAAGGACCCTCACTTCCTCTACACCTCTCAGTATCCTCCCATTTATTGTGTATTCCCTCACCTTATTTGCCCTCCCAAAATGCATCACCTCACACTTCTCTGGATTGAATTCCATTTGCCACTTTTCTGCCCACCTGACCAGTCCATTGATATCTTACTGCAGTCTACAGCTTTCCTCCTCACTATCAACCACGTGGCCAATTTTTGTATCATCTGCAAACTTCTTGATCATGTCCCCTATATTCAAGTCCAAATCATTAATATATAACCACAAAAAGCAAGGGACCTACTGAGCCCTGCGGAACCCCACTGGAAACAGCCTTCCAGTCACAAAAACACCCGTCGACCTATTACACTTTGCTTTCTGCCACAGAGCCAATTCTGGGTCCAACTTGCCACTCTCCCTTGGATCCCATGGACGTTTACTTTTTTTACCAGTCTGCCATGAGGGACCATCAAAAGCCTTGCTAAAATCCATGTAGACTACATCAAATGCATTACCCTCATCTACACTCCTTGTTACCTCCTCAAAAAATTCAATCAAGTTTTGTCAGACACAACCTTCCCTTAACAAATCCATGTTGACTGTCCTTGATTAACCCGTGCCTTTCTAAATAACAATTTATGCTGTCCCTCAGAATTGATTCCAATAATTTGCCCACCACTGAGGTTAGACTGACTGGCCTATAATTACTCGGTCTATCCTTTCCTCCCTTTTTAAACAATGGTACAATGGTACAACGTTAGCAGTCCTCCAATCCTCTGGCACCACACCTATAGCCAGGGAGGATTAGAAAATGATGGTTAGAGCCTCCGCTATTTCCTCTCTTGCTTCTCTTAACAGCCTGGGATACATTTCATCCGGGCCTGGCGATTCATCTACTTTCAAAGATGCAAAGCCCTTTAATACTTCCCCTCTCACTATTTTTATCCCATCCAATATTTCACACTCCTCCTCCTTAACTATAATCTCTGCAACGTCCCCCTCTTTTATGAAGACAGAGGCGAAGTATTCATTAAGAACCGTACCCACCTCTTCCGCCTCCACACATAGGTTAGCTTTTTGGTCTCCAATAGGCCCTGCTCTTTCCCTAGTTAGTCTCTTGCTCTTTATGTATTTATAAAACATCTTTGGGTTTTCCTTGATTTTACTTGCCAGTATTTTTTCATGCCCTCTCTTTGCTTTCCTAATTTCCTTTTTAATTTCACCCCTGTACTTTCTATCCTCCTCTCGGCTTTCTGCAGTATTGTACTCTGGGTGTCTGATATAAGCTTCTCTTTTTTGACGTATCTTACCTTGTATGCTCCTTCTCATCCAGGGGGCTCTTGATTTGGGGGAACATGTTTGTTCTGAACCCTCACTATCTCTCCCTTGAATATCTCCCACTGCTCTGACATTAATTTACCTTCAAGTAGCTGCTTCCAGTCCACTTTTGCTAAATCACTTCTCAGCTTAGTAAAATTGGCTTTTCCCCAATTGAGGACTTTTACTCTTGTTCTATCTTTGTCCTTTTCCATAACTATGCTAAATCTGAATCAATTATGATCACTACCACCAAAATGCTCTCCCACTGATACTCCTTCTACCTACTCAGCTTCATTCCCTACAATTAAATCCAGAACTGCCCCTCTTTTGTTGGGCTTGCTACGTACTGGCTAAAAAAGTTCTCCTGAATGCAATTTAAGAATTGTGCACCCTCTATACCTTTTACACTGATTGTATCCCAGTTAATATTAGGGTAGTTGAAATCCCCTACTATTACTGCCCTATTGTTATTGCACTTCTTAGAAATTTGCCTAGATATTTGCTTCTCTATCTCCCTCTGACTATTTGGGGGTCTATGGTACACTCCCAGCAGTGTGATTGTCCCTTTATTGTTCTTTAGCTTAACCCATATGGGCTCATTTGATGATCCTTCTAACATATCATCCCTCCTCACAGCTGTAATTGTTTCTTTAACCAATATTGCCACGCCCCCTCTCCTTTTTTATCCCCCTCTCCATCTCGTCTGAAAACCCTGTAACCAGGAACATTGAGCTGCCCTTCCTGCCCCTTTTTAAGCCTGTTGCGGCAGGAAATTTAAACTGCAAAGTTCTCCTTGGCTGCTAGCAGCGGTGCCCGGGAGATTCATGCCCCCCCCCATCTGGGAGACTACCAGATGGTAACCCTACACTAGTGTATCAGGGGAGTCTGCTACTTGGTTCAGTCTGTTCATTGAGGCAAGGCCCAGTTAATTTGGAATGCAGTATAACTCAAGCTGCAGGCCCCAGAGACATGGAAAGGATTAAGCATGGTAAAGTTATGGAGATATCTCTCAGCTACAATGGTTGCCTTTTAAAACAAATTGATGTGTTTTTTATGTTATAAACATTATTTATTCAGCTGGATCAGAAACCAAGAAATCCAAAATCAGAACCAATTGAGTAACTTAATTGGATTCTTTGCGCTTGCAGATTATTGATTGGTAGCTGTTCAGTAAACGTAAATGTTGATTGGTTAGTTTTGGAAGTGGCAATCACTTGTTTTTGTGGCTGTTGCTACTTGCTGATTGGAGCTTTTCTACTCCTCGCTGCTTATTCGTTAGCAGTCATTCTACCTGTTTTGTAATATTTCAGGACATCAGTATTGTTCATTCATCACTGATTTGTTGCTTTTTGATGACCATTACATTTGAGCATGTGTGATACTTTCAAGTGTAATGTACATTTTCAAAACCAGATGCGCTAATGTGGCCATTCTATGTGGCCATGAGTTTTGAGTACTCCTCCCTTACCACTAACTTAAATCTATTGGGCAGATTTTTCTGAAAAAATAACGGCGTCTGAACGACGCATGCCATTGTTGATGTGCAAATTAGCCAGCAACTTGTAACGAGGAAGAGATACCCCGTGAATTGCCAATCACCACAAGTTGCTGGCTGATTTGCGCCACTCTGCCGTTACCTTCGCGAAAACGGCATCTTGCGCTTAACCTCCCTGTGACTTTTATGGAGTTGCTGCATTTGCACATTAATTACCCATTAAACTCGCCACAGGAAGTTGAGTCTAGTAATTAACAGCATAAGTACCCTTTTAGTGATGTGATCATTGTTAATGACTGTCAATCAACCTCTCGCCCAGAAAAATAATAAGTGTGAAGTCTCATTCCTTCAAGTTGTGAACTGTTTTAGGAGATTTTTAGAATGTCAAATTTTAAATTTTACATTTTTTTTCTTACTTTTCCTTTCTGTCTCTTTTTTTCTCTCTTTTAATCCAATCTTTCTTTCCCTCTCTTTATTTCTTTCTGTACCTGATTTGACTCTAATTCACCCTCCTTCTCAGCCTTTCCTCTGTTTATTTCTCAATCCCTAAGAAATCTCACTGGTTAAGGAGATACACTGTTTGTCCCGTTGTTCACTAAGGTCCCAGATGCCCTGTTGCCTTCGCTACGCTTTTGTCAGCTTGCACCACCAGCAACTTTGTGGGCAAAAATTTTTAAAACCTAAATGTGCACGAACAAGTCTAATTAATAGGGCATAACATGAGGTGCCCCGCTCCAGCAAAATTTGGCTCATTATGTTTAGAGGCAGAACAGACTTAAACAACACTAAACACCTTGTCCAGATTTCACTTTATAGCGCTCATATATGACACAGAAAAAGAAGAGCGTTAAAAGACCAAAAGGCTAATCAAGCCTGCCCCATCCAGTCAATAGTGCAACCTCACACATCATCCATTCATACCCTAACCACACTGTCTCCTAGGAGAAACGAAAAAACGGTGGCCAAATCAGGAAAAACACTGGGAAATTCTCTGACTCAACTGAGGCAATCACACAAACTCCAGGAGATCGTATTTGCTCGTTAATCATCACAAGCACAACAAACTAGTTATTTCCATTCCTGGATATTCCTGGATAAGGGCTGCCGTAACTCTATACTCACCACATGTCTTGGTAGTCTGTTCCAGACAGCAATGACTCTGTGAAAAGAAATATTTCCTGTCTTCGAAACTAACTTTTTGCCTATACATTTTCTAGGCAGGTCCTCTAATCATATCATCCCTATCCATTTCAAATAATCTATCTAATCAGATTGCATCCAACCTCTTCATTATTTAAAGCCCCCAATTATATCCTCTCTAAGCCTGCATTTCACCATAGTAAATAATCTAAGTGTTGGAGCCTATCCTTGTAACTCAGTTGTAAGGTTTGGTATTATACCAGTTACCCTCCTCTGCACCCGCTCCAGAGCCTCCATATCTTTCACCATGTGCGGGGACCAAAAACTGGGCAGAATACTCCAAATATCGGGAGTCTCTTGAATTACTTTGGTAGAAATCTGAATATCCACCAATTATGTTAATTGTGTGTTTTGCCTTTGTGATATTTAGCCTGTTAAATAGGTACTATTTTGGTCACTGGGGACAGACAACAGCTGTGAGTTGTTTTTGGCCATGATGAAATCAGACAACAAAAAGCAGCCTAACATTTTTTAACACAAAAAACATACTTCACCTCCTCATATGTCGCACTGTTTGGCACACATAGAAAAACATTTATCAAATATTTTTGTGTAAAAATAGTGCTCTTTAAGTAAAAAATCTGTTTTCTATAACATTTTAAGCAGCAAATCTTAATTATCTGTTGCAATATTTCCTACATACTTGTAATGAAAGATCAAAACTATTTAGTAATCCTGTTATTTTTAAAGCTGTTTTGACATTGAGAAGTGTAGTGGGGGAAATGTATTACTCTGTAGGGAGGGAAAAGAATTGTACATCAGCAGTAATCACGGACACTATGCTGCGAAAAAAGAAAAAGTGCAAATGGAGAAAACCTGAAATAAAAAAACAGAAAATGCTGGAAATACATGGCACAGCTGTCACGATCTGAAAAGAGAAAAAGGTTAGCATTTCAGATGTAGACCTTCCAGTTGGTTCTGACAAAAGGTCGACACCTGAAATGTTAATCCATTTTTTCTCTTCTTTGATGCTGACAGACACAACAGTGAGTCAGTTGTGTCTGTCACTTTAAATTTAATTGATTTGCAGTGATGTTCTCGTTACATTTTTAATATACCAGAAAATTACCAGGATTTCATAATGTAACACTTCAAAATAATATATTGTGTATATCTATATATTTTATCCATATCCTCTACCAGCCATCCTGTAGCCTAGCATTTCAGTGATCAGAAGTCTCCCAGCAGAACCCTCCTTTCTTCCTGCACCAAGGCAAAGTTTAATTCTTAGAAGATCACATCCACATTTGAATCATTTTTTTGCCAACGTGACCTCTCATACTTTTCTTGTTTCTGTTCATTTTGCATTACTGCCTCAGTTATCTGCTATGAACATTTTTCTCTGGATCAACCTGTTCCTGAGAGTGTCCACAATCGTGGGGCTTTGGCTGGTGAATATCTTGTTCCAAGATGCTAAACTCCACGTGGCTGATAGCCAACTTCACCCTGTTTCAGGAGAGTGAGTCACAGTCCCAAAGTTCTGTGTATAACAGTACTGTATGTCAGCCATGACTCAGTTGCTAGCACTCTTGCCTCTGAGTCAGAAGTTTGTGGGTTCAAGTCCCACTCCAGAGTCTTGAGCACAAACTCTCGGCTGACACTTCAGTGCAGTACCGAGGGAGTGCTGCACTGTCAGAGGTGCCGTCTTGCAGATGAGACGTTAAGCTGAAGCCCCCATCTGCCCTCTCAGGTGGACGTAAAAGATCCCACGGCATGATTTCGAAGAAGAGCAGAGGAGTTCTCTCCAGTGTCCTGGCCAATATTTATCCCTCAACCAACATCGCTAAAACAGATGAACTGGTCAGTTATCTCATTGCTGTTTGTGGGACCTTGCCGTGCGCAAATTGCCTGCCGTGTTTCCTACATTACCACAGTGACTACACTTCAAAATAGTACTTAATTGGCTATGAAGCACTTTGGGACATTCTGAGGTTGTGAAAGGCAGTATATAAATGCAAGTCTTTCTTTTCTTTTTACTGCTCCTTGTGTTCAGTTGAGCCATATAACTGTAACATGTAATATATCTAATACACATTTATATTAGAAGGGGGTTTGTAACATATCTGATGACTATTTACTTTGGAAGAGGTTCTGTAATTTAGCTGATACCTCATTTAAAGTGTCTAACCAGAAACTCATCCAGCTCCCTTTCCAATGTTTTCAGTGAATCCGCACTCACTGCACAAGTCGGCAACTTGTTCCAAAGATCGATGACCTTTTGTGATCAGAAAAAGCTCTTGACGTCTATGCTTATGTAAATGATATGCAAGTCCCTGGTTCTCCTTAACCTTTCTAATTCAAACAGTCTATCCAACATAGACACAGTCTAGTCCCTTTATTATTTTAAAGGCCTCAATCAAATCTCCCCGAAGTCTACACTTGTCTAGAGTAAAAATACCCAGCTCTATTAAGCCTATTGTGATAACAAAGGGCTTGAAACATAGGGGTTGAGTTTCCGCTTTGGGCACAATCGGGAAATTGCTTGAAATTGCGCTGTTTTTCCGATTTGAAGTTACGCTTCAAGTTTCCGTCCAAACTCATTTGCACAATCCCAAACGTAAAATTTCCCATGAATCAGTGCAATGGAGCAGCGTAAATGAGTGTAATCGATTAGTGACGTGGAACAGAGCCAATCAGGCCTCAAGTATCTGGGCAGGGGTCCTATAAAAGCCACAAAAAATTCCTTCAGAGTGAGGCTGAAGATCAAAAGGTAAGGACATGTTTCTGTCTCTCTGCAAACTTTTTACTGCCATGTGCCCTGCCTTAAGTGTATTGATCTGATTGATATAAATTAAAATTAATTTATTGATGCACAAGTTTTAAGAGTAGTGAGTGATTACTGGTGCCTGTGTGCCGAAACAAACAAACAAACACAATTTGACGACTCCTCCCAAAAGGGCACAATCGTCGGAAACCTGGTAGCTACATCATTAAATAAATTAGCTACATCATTAAATAAATTTAAAACCGAAATAGACAGTTTCCTAGAAGTAAAGGGAATTAGGGGTTACGGGGAGCGGGCAGGAAATTGGACATGAATTTAGATTTGAGGTTAGGATAAGATCAGCCATGATCTTATTGAATGGCGGAGCAGGCTCGAGGGGCCGATTGGCCTACTCCTGCTCCTATTTCTTATGTTCTTATGTTCTTATGCCCGCTATTTCGACCTGGGGCCATGGCCAGTTTTGTGGGCTGCACCTGATCCGGGCAATGTGATTTTTGAACCAGCGTAAAAGATCACGGGAAACACAAACTGAAGTGGTTTTGGGCGTAACTCACTAACATTTTAGATTCCCCGATCTTTTGCACTGGTTTGGCTGATTCCGCCTGGATTGCACTGATATTACTGGTGGAAACACAACCCCAATATATCAGTCTAGTGACCCACCTCTGAATCCATTCCTGGGCCTCGATATCACTCGCCATGTGCGGGGATCAAAACTGGATATGGTATTCTAGATAAAGCCTAACGAAGGTCACCTTGCCCTGTGCAGGCTGCCAACGTAGCAAATCCCAGGATCATGACATCTCTCCCTCAATGCAAAAGGGCCCCGGGATGACAATGAACTGGGAAACCCAACAAACAGAAAATGAACTGAAATCACATCCTGCTGGCAGGGCTCCAGAATTAGGCACAATCCCAGGTGAGGGTGAAATAAAGAAGGAACATTGTATTTCCTGCAACCAATCCTGGGATATTTGGCTGATCTGGTTTACGGTACATACAATGACCATTTTGAAAATAAGGACATCTGCAAATAAAGGACACCTTTACACCTTCACTGTATATCCCAATACTCTTGTTAGCTTTTACTTTAGCCTCGCTGCACTGGTTATGAACCTTTGCAGACTCATGCACTATAACACCCAGGTCCTCTTTCTTGCTCAATAGACTTTACTTCGAGGCCCTGCACGTTATATATATTCTTGATATTAGCCCTACCCACGTGCATAACGCTGCATTTATCTTCAGTGAATGTCATCTACTAGACATGAGCTCGTTTCCCTGTCCCATCTGGATCTGATTGTACTCTTGTTTTCTCATCTAAACCAGCACAAATCTTTGCGTCATCTGCGACAGGGTGGGACCTCCGCCTGAGGCCCCTGACCCCAACCTATTTTCCCGTGTCAGGGAGCGTTTGGCCTGCACAGCGGGCTCCCGCCACCAAAGAGGGACCCCACCTCTGTAAGGCTGGGAAATCCCGGCAGCTCAGCAACAAAATTGCCCTTGCAGCACCAGAAGAGGTAGGAGCCGCATTAAAGGGGCAGGAGGTCACCAAAGACCGGTAACAAGTGTCCAACTCAAGGCCTCAGCCAAGACCGAGGGCTTCAGCAGGAAAGTGGGGAGTGGAGGGAGAGGTGGGGGTAGGTGGTGGTGGGGTGGGGTAGAGGGAGAGGTGGGTAGAGGGAGAGGTGGGTAGAGGAGAGGTGGGGGGGGGTGAGTAGAGGGAGAGGTGGGGTGGGGGGGGAGTAGAGGGAGAGGTGGGGTGGGGGGGGAGTAGAGGGAGAGGTAGAGGGGGGGGGGAGTAGAGGGAGAGGTGGGGTGGGGGGGGGGAGTAGAGGGAGAGGTGGGGTGGGGGGGGGGAGTAGAGGGAGAGGTGGGGTGGGGGGGGGGAGTAGAGGGAGAGGTGGGGTGGGGGGGGGAGGGGAGTAGAGGGAGAGGTGGGGTGGGGGGGGGGAGTAGAGGGAGAGGTGGGGTGGGGGGGGGAGTAGAGGGAGAGGTGGGGGGGGAGTAGAGGGAGAGGTGGGGGGGGGAGTAGAGGGAGAGGTGGGGGGGGGAGTAGAGGGAGAGGTGGGGGGGGGAGTAGAGGGAGAGGTGGGGGGGGGAGTAGAGGGAGAGGTGGGGGGGAGTAGAGGGAGAGGTGGGGGGGGGGGAGTAGAGGGAGAGGTGGGGTGGGGGGGGGGGGAGTAGAGGGAGAGGTAGAGGGGGGGGGGAGTAGAGGGAGAGGTGGGGTGGGGGGGGGGAGTAGAGGGAGAGGTGGGGTGGGGGGGGGAGTAGAGGGAGAGGTGGGGTGGGGGGGGGAGGGGAGTAGAGGGAGAGGTGGGGTGGGGGGGGGAGGGGAGTAGAGGGAGAGGTGGGGTGGGGGGGGGAGTAGAGGGAGAGGAGGGGTGGGGGGGGGAGTAGAGGGAGAGGTGGGGGGGGGAGTAGAGGGAGAGGTGGGGGGGAAGTAGAGGGAGAGGTGGGGGGGGGAGTAGAGGGAGAGGTGGGGGGGGGAGTAGAGGGAGAGGTGGGGGGGGAGTAGAGGGAGAGGTGGGGGGGGGAGTAGAGGGAGAGGTGGGGGGGGGAGTAGAGGGAGAGGTGGGGGGGGGAGTAGAGGGAGAGGTGGGGGGGGGGGGAGTAGAGGGAGAGGTGGGGTGGGGGGGCGGAGTAGAGGGAGAGGTGGGTGGGGGGGGGAGTAGAGGGAGAGGTGGGGTGGGGGGGGGGAGTAGAGGGAGAGGTGGGGTGGGGGGGAGTAGAGGGAGAGGTGGGGTGGGGGGGGGAGTAGAGGGAGAGGTGGGGTGGGGGGGGATTAGAGGGAGAGGTGGGGTGGGGGGGGGAGTAGAGGGAGAGGTGGGGTGGGGTGGGGGGGGAGTAGAGGGAGAGGTGGGGTGGGGTGGGGGGGGAGTAGAGGGAGAGGTGGGGTGGGGTGGGGGGGGAGTAGAGGGAGAGGTGGGGTGGGGGGTGGCGAGTGGAGGGAGAGGTGGGGTGGGGGGGGGAGTAGAGGGAGAGGTGGGGGGGGAGTAGAGGGAGAGGTGGGGGGAGTGGAAGAGAAGGGGGAGTTAGGTGGGGGGGAGTGGAGGGAGAGGTGGGGGGAGTGGAGGGAGAGGTGGGGGGGAGTGGAGGGAGAGGTGGGGGGGAGTGGAGGGAGAGGTGGGGGGGAGTGGGAGAGGTGGGGGGAGTGGGAGAGGTGGGGGGAGTGGGAGAGGTGGGGGGGAGGGGAGTGGGAGAGGTGGGAGGGGAGTGGGAGAGGTGGGAGGGGGAGTGGGAGAGGTGGGGGGGGGAGTGGGAGAGGTGGGGGGGGAGTGGGAGAGGTGGGGGGGGAGTGGGAGAGGTGGGGGGGGGAGTGGGAGAGTTGGGGTGGGGGGGGAGTAGAGGGAGAGGTGGGGTCGGGTGGGAGAGTAGAGGGAGAGGTGGGGTGGGGGGGGGAGTAGAGGGAGAGGTGGGGTGGGGGGGGGAGTAGAGGAGAGGTGGGGTGGGGGGGAGAGTAGAGGGAGAGGTGGGGTGGGGGGGGAGTAGAGGGAGAGGTGGGGTGGGGGGGGGGAGTAGAGGGAGAGGTGGGGTGGGGGGGGAGTAGAGGGAGAGGTGGGGTAGGGGGGGGCGAGTAGAGGGAGAGGTGGGGTGGGGGGTGCGAGTGGAGGGAGAGGTGGGGTGGGGGGGGGAGTAGAGGGAGAGGTGGGGGGGGAGTAGAGGGAGAGGTGGGGGGGAGTGGAGGGAGAGGTGGGGGGGAGTGGGAGAGAAGGGGGGAGGTAGGTGGGGGGGGGAGTGGGAGAGGTGGGGGGGAGGGGAGTGGGAGAGGTGGGGGGGAGTGGGAGTGGGAGAGGTGGGGGGGAGGGGGAGTGGGAGAGGTGGGGGGGGGAGTGGGAGAGGTGGGGGGGGGGAGAGTGGGAGAGGGGGGGGTGAGTGGGAGAGGTGGGGGGGGGAGTGGGAGAGGTGGGGGGGGGGAGTGGGAGAGAAGGGGGGGGAGTGGGAGAGAAGGGGGGGAGTGGGAGAGAAGGGGGGGTAGTGGGAGAGAAGGGGGGGGAGTGGGAGAGAAGGGGGGAGTGGGAGAGAAGGGGGAGTGGGAGAGGTGGGGGGGAGTGGGAGAGAAGGGAGGTAGGTGGGGGGGGAGTGGGAGAGAAGCGGGGGGAGTGGGAGAGAAGCGGGGGGAGTGGGAGAGAAGGGGGAGTGGGAGAGAAGGGGGAGTGGGAGAGAAGGGGGAGTGGGAGAGAAGGGGGGGAGTGGGAGAGAAGGGGGGGGAGTGGGAGAGAAGGGGGGGAGTGGGAGAGAAGGGGGAGTGGGAGAGGTGGGGGGGGAGTGGGAGAGAAGGGAGGTAGGTGGGGGGGAGTGGGAGAGAAGCGGGGGGAGTGGGAGAGAAGGGGGAGTGGGAGAGAAGGGGGAGTGGGAGAGAAGGGGGGGAGTGGGAGAGAAGGGGGGGAGTGGGAGAGAAGGGGGGGGAGTGGGAGAGAAGGGGGGGTAGTGGGAGAGAAGGGGGGGTAGTGGGAGAGAAGGGGAGTGGGAGAGAAGGGGGAGTGGGAGAGAAGGGGGGGAGTGGGAGAGAAGGGGGGGGAGTGGGAGAGAGGGGGGGGGAGTGGGAGAGAAGGGGGGGGAGTGGAGAGAAGGGGGGGGAGTGGGAGAGAAGGGGGGGGGGAGTGGGAGAGAAGGGGGGGGGAGTGGGAGAGAAGGGGGGGTGAGTGGGAGAGAAGGGGGGGAGTGGGAGAGAAGGGGGGGAGA